>NW_027106407.1:641970-674532 GCF_000696795.3 Halyomorpha halys | reverse complement strand
AATACATTACCCAAAATACATCGATGTTTCTGAACAACTATTTCAGAAACATGAGATCTGTTCCAACGATCCCGCATTCTATTAAAAATGTTTTTTGTAGTCGATGTCGGATTCTTAGTTTCAAAAACCACTTCTTACAGGCCGTAGAATGCGGGTTCATTGGAACAGATCTCATGTTTCTGAAATAGTTGTTCAGAAACATCGATGTATTTTGGGTAATGTATTTTAAGCAACGATATTTTAAAATATCGATGTTTTTTCTGGTCGATGTTGATTATTAATTTCAAAAACCACTTCTGACAGGCCGAATAATGCGTGATCGTTGAAACAGACCTCATGTTTCTAAAACAGTTGTTCAAAAACATCGATGTATTTTGGGTAATGTATTGCAAGCAACGATATTTTAAAACATCGATGTTTTTTTAGTCGTTATCGAACTCTTTATTTCAAAAACCACTTCTTATAGGCCGTAGAATGCGGGATCGTTGGAACAGACCTCATGTTTCTGATATAGTTGTTTAAAAACATCGGTGTCTTTTGGATAATGTATTGGTAGCAACATTATTTTGATATTGAACATTGATATTTCAAAACATCGATGTTTTTTTTATCAATGTTCATCCTTTTTTGCAAAAACCACTTCCGACTGGCCGGACTATACGTCGTCGTTGGAACAGACCTTGAGTAACTGAAATGGTTGTTCAAAAACATCGACGTATTTTTGGCAAAGATTTGTATGCAATGATGTTTTAAAACATCGTTGTTTTTCTAGTCGTAATTTATCTTTATCATATCGTTAGCATGAAGGTACTTTTTTATTCGACCACATTCTTGATAGGAATATATTTATACTGTAAATTTTTGGTTTTCATCTAGTTACTTTTGGGAAAAAAATGAAAAATTGGGACAAACGTAAAACATCGATGATTAGAAAACATCGGCTTAAAAACATCGATGTTTAGAAAACATCGGCTGAAAAACATCGACATAGATGTTGCATCCCTTGTGTATACGCTATTCTTCCCTCCTTTTTTGTCTGTGAAGTTCGAGCACGTTCACCATACTTTTATACACTGTTTTATGTTTTGCCTGTACAGAACTTAAATATACAGAACGAGTGGCAACCCTGATAGTACAAGAGCGGGAGAAAAACAACCCAAATATTTCACTCTAATTTTCGATAATTTTAATGAAAACTATATATATGCAGTTAGTAGTTCAAATAAATGAGTCTGCCAACCATAGTTAAGGAGAATAAAAACGTTGAAAAAAAAGTATATTTTTATTCGGAGCAACATATCTTTAAAACGACCACAATATCTATAAACACCAAAAGACCTAAGAGAACATCATTTAAAGTAGAGTACTACTCGAGTAGTAAATTCTTTTGTTTGAGAAGCTACTTTCTAAAAACTCTTTTAATGGTGCAGTGATATTTTGCTGATAAATAATTAAAATGTATGATATAACTCAAAAAGCTGAAATTTAACATTTTTAGTCACGTATTTTTTTTTTAATTAATAGAAATAATAAACTTCGATTACTTACTCGCTTTTGATCTTCATGTCGACACGATTGTAAACGTGACTCATATTCAGCTATCAATTTCTTATTAGCTTTTTCTAGTTTCGATATATCTTTCTTTAATACTCCAATCTATAAATTACATTTTGTTACTACTAATTTTAAATTTTAGATGTTACATTCCATTTTTTATAAATTAATGTTGATAACTAGTCCAATTAATGCATTTATTAGTTTATTAGATTACTTGATAAGCTACTAATTCAAATTAATCATTGTGCGCGTTATCTTGGAAGGTTAAAAATTAGGAGTTCTTTTCTCTACTATGACTTGAGGTGGATTACCAAAACATTTTATCTATTTGACCAAAATAATTATAGAATAAAAGGCAATGGTTTGTCCGTAATATTTGCATTAAATGAGCAGTGGATGGTGCTGGGGAAACGAAGAAGACGAATTATTTCAAACAAAATAAAACATTAATTTTTATATACTTTCAAAAAACATCCACAACCTTAGCCGAGAAATTATTTAAAATTAAATTTTGCTTTATTTCTTTAATAACATTGCTATTATATGTTATAAGTTCTAAAATTATTTTAAGTAATTTAATTATAATTTTAAAGTTGTTTGTAAACTAATTTTATGCTATGATATAACATTTTGTTGACAAGGTAACTAGGAATTTTCTGTATTTAGGAAGAAAGGATAAATAGACGAACAACTAATAATGCGGACCTAAGCTGGTGAAAATTACGTTACATTTATCCAAGGTGAAATTGGAAAAATATCAAATATTTAAACGGAAAATAAATATATCAAAATTTACTTGTTTTCTTTTCTATTATTATTATTATTATTATTTTATAAGTGTTAACGGTTAGTTAATCAGAAATTAGTACTGCCAGGAACATTGTGAGCTGTCCACGGTATAGATCAAATATCCAGACATGATTCGGTATGTCTTAGACCTAGGGTTTTTTTTTTAACTTATTTTTTTACAATAATATTATTTTGCAAATTCACTCTTAACTATTTTGGTTAAGTTGAAAAGACCAACTCAGTGTTGACCCGCAACTCATCAAAAACGTTTTTAGTAATCGAACAGGATAACACTAATGACTTTCAATTGTATTATTTTATATACATATGTATGTATATGTAAATTGCTGAACTATTTATCTATTAGCAAAGAGTATAGTACGGAAGCCCATGCAGAAAAATGTGAAATAAATGAAACTTTGGAACAATAAAGTTTCATTTACTTCAGCAAATTTCACTCATGAAGATGAACTAAAAAGTTTATGTCCGTCGCCTAAAAGCCGCCGGAAAAATGGCGGCCAGTTGAATTTTAATAATTATGCTTGATTTTTATTAATTGCGTATCTTTTGTCTGCCTACCAAAAAAAATTATTAGCATATTTTTTTAATTTGAGCCCTGCTAGAGTTTTGTTAATAGTTCCAGAGATGCCTACAATTTTTCAAAAATTAGCATTATTTTTTTCAAAACAATATTCCCTCAATTATTCAGCCGTAGGGTCCCCGAAACTGCCGATCATGGGCGTCAGCTCTTCAACGATGGTTGTCTTCTTTAATTTACTTTCAACAAGAATTCAGATATCATTAAAGTGGCAAACTGTAAGTTATAATATTAAGAATGGAATCTCAAAAAAGTTGTTTTTTATTTGTTTCCCCCATTATTTTTATAGATAAGTATATGACGAATAATTACTCTCATTGAATCTTACCTACTTTACCGAAGAACCAACGTATATCCATCTTGTCCATTCAAAGGGATATCAACTCAACATTGTTGCCTTACTAATTCCAGAATGTTCCCAGAAGGAAATCATCTATCAAAAAAGTTCATTACTTTCTTAACATTTTTCTTGGGTCCCAAAAATCTAGGGGGTGCCGCGGCCCCTCTCTGCTCCCTTCTGCCTACGCCCATGCTGTCGATCCTTCTCTTTTGTAACAGTTGCAATCTTCTTACAAGATGAGGTATTGTCACCAACCAGCTTTCCTCTTATCGTTTCCTGGCGGGAAATGCGCACCTCATAACAGCAAGCACATCTCCTTTATAAATAAATACAAATGGTACCAGGGTATCCGAGAATGCAGGAAGCTCCTCAAAAAAGGGTTCATCCATTCAATACTAATGTCACATTCCTTACCCATTATTCAAACTGAGGTCATGTTTTTCTTCAAAACCTTGTTCCAAGGTTTGTCATCACACTTCATTTGGACGAATTTATTCTACCTAGACAATGGGTAGGGCCTGCTCTGACAATTTTCACTCCCCAAAGACTGGCTTGCAATTCGACCTGCGTGTTAAACATAGAACAGCCCTCTCCAATGTTAAACAACCATGTATAATCCTCGATGTGAGTCCAAATGAAAGCGCTCGTAGCTGCTAAGACTAGACGCTGGCGACCGATGATGATCATATTCGTCATCTCTTTGGACCATTTCAAGTGCAGAGGACACACCCTGAAACCTGTCCCGTGCATTGTCGGTCCTGGGTAGGCATTCGCCAGAGGCCGAGGCCTCCTTATCACCGCGGACTATCGAGATTTTGGTAACTATTTCAGCCAAGGACTGCCGCTCATGAACGATTACCACCGTGCTCTAACTTCTACTGATCGTCACGTGAGTGGGTCTAAGGGTAGAAGCAGATACCAGCTCCAATGTCCGAGATTTCATGATATCTGTCAAAATCCTCGGTTTGCTTTTTTCCGTGCCAGCACTAGAAGAGAGATCAGACCTTGGCTCTATTAGTCTATTGAAATCTACTTTATATCTTTCTGCCCAGTTAGGTTTTGCTATGGCGCCTTCTGCCCCTGACTACTTTGTAATGCTCAGAAGGTGCGAAGGTTTAGCAAGCCCCTCATTCTCCTCTCATGAATATTTTGCTTTCCTGTTGGAGGTCCAGTTTTTCCTTAGGGCGTTGTGGTTCTATACTAGACTAAGCCTGGACAGTTTTCTGAACTTCCGATTGTCTTTGTATCAGGTCATATCATAAACAATCGGGAACGTTAACAGCGGAAATATACTAGTTCTGATACAGAAAGCATTCATTCTGTATCTGGACCCCGGTGAATTTCCTCTAGTTTGGACATGGGAAACCTCGATTGTTTCTATCATATCTATTAAGGTATTTTTGTGCGCTGAGGGTCGAAGTAGGCATTCTAAGCAATTATTAAGATATCTTCATCATTTGTTTAAGGCTTTCTGGAATACAAGGCAGCAAAAACCTAAATTAATAATTTTTGTTTTTCAATAACATAAAATTCACTTGATCATATGCTCAAGTAGTGTTATATTCATTGAAAACATATGTTAATAAAAAAAAAATGTGTATAATAATACATACATATAAATATATATCCTCCAGTAATCCACAAAGGAGGATACCCCCTGTCAAACTTTTATATCCATATTTTTTAAGCCTGCATATCTGTCAATATTTATTTACAAATTTGCCTTTCATCTAGACAGGATTCGGCAGCATTGATTTATCGTTGGTGTTCATTTTATATAAGTTAAATGTATATTTCTAATTAGAAATCCTTGATCATCAGTGAAACTCGACAGTCCGAAAGGATCCACTTTGTGTGTCGTCAAGATCGTAGGACGGGGAAGACTTTTCTAGGTCTAGTTCCTTTCCTATCTGCCTCATATCTCAATTATCCTTCCTGATTATCTATAGACATTTTTAACAATGCTCCCCCGTGGATTTTCTGTTATCCTGTTTTCTTGCATCTTTGATCACTTATTCTCACTGAAGGTCGAGTTTTTCACCCCTGCTAGAACTTACACCGCTATATGCGAAATTGACCTAGAAGCTCAGTGAACCATCCTCTGAGTGGACGCCGTCCTATTAAAGTTATATTGGAAAATCGGGAACCAAATGGCGGACATAAACTTTATAATTATCCTACATTACTTCTTTATAAAAAGTGGTTGTGACGGAATAGATGGTTCCCAGAATGCGCCATGGAACAGACTCAGGCCAATAGGTATTTGGATCAACCAACAGGTAGTGAAGAGAATTTGATACAGAAAAGTGAAAGTAGCATATATATATAGACGGTCTGAATCAGCTGACTGAGGAGATCAGCAGATCGATTGTATATAAGAGATGTACCGAACGCAATAAAGCCAGTATACCAAAGGTAGGACACAACACGAATTACTTTTTCTTTTTTCACAGTAATGCACTTATTAATTCACTTTTATTTCTGTTTTAGAGGGTTCGGAAAAAAAAATAATAAAGCCAGTATTTTACAGCAGTTCAAGCGTGTTAGATCTTATTCCTTCTTCTCTTTTTTGACATTTTGCTTCCGCCAATATTTAACTGGTGCCGAAACCCGGGAACTTTAAATACCGGAGTTATATTTGCTTTAAAGAAGAATATTTTATCGTAGTTTTCTCAGCTTTCAATTGTTTTTTCTATTCCCTCACTTTTTTTAAATAATGGGTGCCAACAGTATCGTCGAACAAGCGGTCATGAATCTGGAAGCTTTAAATCAAAATGGGGTTCAGAACACTCCTCCCATGGAGGAGATTCTTCCACCCCCGGAGCTTGCCCCACTACCTTAAGTTTCTCTAGCGGGAGCCCACGCCACAACACTTGAGTGGGTAAAAGTACGCATTGCAACCGCCCAAGACTTGTGGAAGGCCGTTTCTGATCTTGAACGGTTTTCCGGGGAAACAGGAAAATTGAGCCGCTTTATAAAAGGGTTGATCGACTAATAAGCCGAATTGAAGCGAAGTCTATCCAAAGTCTACTCGAATGTGAAGATACAGAGGCTTTAAAAGCAAAGGTCGTCTGCAGAGTCTAGAGGAGCATCCTAAATCAGATTCAGGTTGACGAAGAGACTCCTTGGAGTGTTATCAAGGAAAGATTAAAGAAGGCGTTTGGAGGAGGACGGTAGGCCCCAGAGGAAGACATATCTATGATGATCCGAAAGACAAAGAAACCGAAACAGTCTAGGTAATATGCCGCGGAACTCCTGGCGCGCTTTAACACAATTCAAGATACACTGAGCGAAATGATGGAAACAATCCAGGCACAGGGTCGGATGCAATTCATATCCCTGGTACTAAAGATACAGTTGGCAAAGGAGCTAGGGAAGAAGGAAGGATTTCCGAGAGAGCGCTCGTTTGTGGAAATTGCTCAAGATATCATAGAAGCAAACGCTATAGAGGAAGAGACCCGAATGGAAGTAGAAGAACCAGGGTGGATCCGGATAGAATACCAATGGCCAAGAAACATGCCCAACCCTTGGAGGAGGGGAGAACACGGAAATGGTAGAAGAGAGAGAGCTATCAACCAAGAAAATAGAAGAAGCCTAGCTAAACTCAGAAACAATAGTCGGCGGGAGAACCACAAGTGTCATGGTTGTGGAAAAATTGGGCATTTAGTGGCGCATTGCCCGCGCATGAAGTGCTTTGAATTTGGAAATGAGGGACACATAGCCAAACAGTGCCCATATTTGTACCGAAGAAGAGATGTGGGCCGGGACGAACCAATGGAGATCAACGCCCAACAGATACGAAGAGGCCACCGTAGGTTGAGTAGCTCTTCAGATAAATCTACGCAAGCATCAGAGACCGAAGAGGAAGTCGAGGAGCCAAGGAACCGAGGTAGTCTAGAGAAGGTAGAAACAAGAGGATGGAAATGAGGGAACGGAGGAGAATGAAGGCGAGGGACTTGCAAAAGCTCTGTGATGGAGAGAGGACACACAAGATTCAGAAATGCCAATGTAAATTGATCAACCTGGGTAGCCCTTGTGAAGTAGAGGAGGAGGTGGTGATAGGGTTGACACGGTGGGGATTTAGTCGGGAAAACTTGCAGGTACATATTGTAGGAAGTATGCCTAGGGAATATAAAGTAATTCTGGGATGTGTCCTACTAGGGTGGAAGCTTGGGTTAGAAATAGCAGGGGAAAATGGAAGGTTAAGTTGAGAGGAAAAATCTACAAATGTCATTTTCAGCGGAATAACGCGGGCGCTAGGGTCGGAATAATCAATCAAGCCGAGGACTGGAGACGAAGCCTTGGGAAGGAATACGAAGATATCTTTTTCAAAGAAGGGGACAAGCTTGGGACGACCGAAATGACAGTCCATGAGATCATACTAAAACAAGACAAAGTGACATACATTAAACAGAGGAGATACCCGCAAGCGCTAGGTCACCACATCCGGGAAGAGCTTCAAAGTTTATAACACCAGGGAATAATTATTGATAGTACTTCTCCGTACAATAAACCGTTGTGGGCAGTGAAGAAGAAGAGCGCGCCTGGTGAAACTACCGAAAAGTATAGGGTGGTGATTGATTACAGGAAGCTGAACGAGAATACCGTTGACGAAAAGTATCTGATCCCCAGATTTGAAGACATTTTGGACAGGCTGAGCGGGCGACGGTATTCAGCACATTGAACTTGAAGGCCGGATATCATAAAATCAATATGCATCCTAAGGATCAACATAAAACGGCATTCACATTCGAGAGAGGACACTACGAATTTACTAGAATGCCGTTTGGACTGAAAAATGCTCCCATAAATTTTCAGCGCCTGATGGACGAGTTTTTGAGGGGAATTGATGAATCTCCTAGTGTTCAGTAAGAGCGAAGAAGAACACGTGCAGCATTTACACAGCGTATTTCAAAGAATTAGGAAATTCGGGCTGAAGTTATCTGGAGAGAAATCATCGCTTGGGCAGGAAAAAATTATTTTTTTGGACCACACAAATTCCAGGGAAGGAGATAAACCTGACGCGGATAAAGTTGCAGCTATACGGAAGATGGCGGTTCCTAGGGATGTTAAGGGAGTTCGCAGGCTGTTGGGAACTTTAAATTATTACAGAAGATTTGTGCCAGAAATGTCTGAGTACCTCATCCCACTCAACAATCTTCTCAAAAAAGGCAGAAAGGTGATCATCACACCGATGGTCGAAGACAATATTAGGCGGTGCATGGAGAAGCTGCAACAGGAGCCGGTGCTTGCGTTCCCGGACTTCACTCGCCTATTCAATATTACTACGGACGTGAGTGAGTACGCTGTGGGAGCGGTGTTGTCTCAGGAGAGTGAAGAGGGAGATCGCCCAGTGGCATACGCCAGTAGGCGCCTAACATAAACGGAGACCAGATACAGTGCACTTGAACGAGAGCTCTGGGGAATAGTGTGGGCTGTTGACCACTCGAAGGAAGGAAGACAAATAGATATGGAGGAACTGGAGGCCATAATAAACAATAAGAGGTGGGAGATTGTATGGAAGACGAAGACCACTGGATTGTTAAAGTTGTGAGTTGCAAGTATGGGAGGAGCAATATGACGATTTCATAGGAGGTTCATTCGGTGCAAGCAGATGGTGGAAACCCTTCTGGAAGACGAACTACAAAAAGAGGTGACCACAGCATATCACCAGGGCAAAACAAATCACCGCGGAATCCCGGCGACCCTGTACGCATTGAAGGGAAGTACTTTTGGTAGGGGATGAAATAGACAATCACGGAGGTTATAGGAAATTGCGAAGTTTGTCTACGCACGAAATATGATAGAAACCCACCAAAAGGGAGAAAGAGGAAAGATTTACCGCAGATGCCCCACTTAATGATTAACAGATCGATAGTTTCACCTGGAAAGGAAATAAATGGATAACTGTGATTGATATCTTCAGCAAAGTGGCAATGGCGCACCAGGTGCAGGAAAAGTCATCGAAAGCAGTGTTGGCAGCTCTCCAGTTGTGCTTTTAATTTTATGGAGTCCCGGAGCGCATCGCATTGGACGGAGGCAGAGAATTTGACAATGCCAGGATTCGAACTGAAATGAAGGACCTTGACGTGACGTGGCACCTCAACACACCAGGACACCCAAAGAGTAGGAGGAGGAATAGAGCGCCTCCATAGCACGTTAAGTGACCATCTTCGCTTATATCAGATAGACAAGGAATTGGAACCAGATGTAGCAATGCCTAAGGCGATAGCGGCATATAACCATTCGGTGCACACAGTTACGGGATTTTCACCATTTGAGATCCTCTTTGGACTCCGAGGACACCAGCGGGACTATAAGGGCACGGAAGTGGACGGTGAGGAGATACATAACAACCACATTGCTCGAAGAAAGTTATGGGAGAAAGCAAGGGGGAGAATGGAAAAAGAAAAAACCAGGAGGGTATCACGGGAGAATTTAGACGTCACAGATAGGATGGGGGAGATCAAAATCGGGTCGACCGTCTACAGGAAGTTGGGGTCTATCTATCTAGGGGTAAGGAAGAGCGATATGAAGGTCCATTCAGGGTGATAATCATTAGAGAACCGGGAAAGAGGAGAACTGTCCATATTGAGCAGTTAAAGCTTCCAGCAATCACAAAATAATAGCTGGGGAGTCCTTATATTGCCATATACAGATTGTATTAAAGAAAATATAAATTTATTCTATTTATTGTTTTGTTTTAAGAATGTTTTTAACTTTTGTAAATATTGTCTTTTTATTTTAACTTATTCATTTGTGGTATGAAGAGTTCTTTTATTATGTTCTTAGATTTTAAATTATATTATAAATAGAGCTTTTATTTTAGGGAGCTTGTGAGTTTTTTTTACAATGATATGTGTATAAGAATTTATTTTATTGTAAATAGTTTTTTCTTTATTGTTTTTGTTTTTTATGTTATTATATTGCAGTATTAGGTATAAATTATAGTATTAGGTTATTCTTGTTTTTTTTTTCATTTTAACTTGTTCATGTTATTGTACGAAGAACTATTCCTTTTTTATTTTTATTCCTAGGTTTAAATTATGTATATAATGTTTACTTCAGCAAGCTTATGAGTTTGTTTTTTTAAAATTATAATCGTATAGGATTTGTTTTTTTGTGTAAATAGCCAGTATTTTACAGCAGTCCAAGCGTGTTAGATCTTATTCCTTCTTTTCTTTTTTGACATTTTGATTTCGCCAATACTTAACTTTATATATATACAGTGAAGTCTCACTTATACGAAACATTCAGTTATGCGAAGAATTTCTCAATCCCCTGCAAAAATCCCTGAATTATGTGTATGTAATTATCCATTTATACGAAACTTAGTTATACGAAAGAAAGTTTGGACCCGCTTTATGTACATATTAGTAAATTTTATTCAGTTCTATGAATTTTTGTTTCTTCCGTGACAAGACAAAGGCCGAAAAATACCGTCAAAAACGAAACAGTAAACAACTTTTTTCCGCGAATAACATCCGGTCCCAATGACTCTTTATGTTTAAGCATTTGAAGTTGTAAAACGTTTTATATATGCGAAAGAAATTAGCGAGAAGGAATCTAACACCTTAACAGAATACGAAAGAATGATGTATTCAGCCAAAAGCAACACGAAACAAACATGACACAATTTTTTTGTCAAAAATTAAAAAATTCGGTTAAAAAATAAATTAAATTTTTATAAAATAATTAATTTTTTTTCACTTTACTTTGTTTTTCTTTCAACTGCATACAACATACGTATATGTACCTACTAATTACGAGAAAAGAATTCTCAAAAATATACGTACATAATATGTATTGCGTATTCACTTATACGAAGAATTTTTGGTACCCCCTCATATTCGTATAACTGAGACTTCACTGTATATGCTCAGATTACTTAGTTACCTTTATAGTACCTTAGAATATAAGAAAGGTTCCTACTCTTATGAATATTTTTCAGTATTTCACAGAACCTGTCATCATATATTGAGGTCCCAGCAGACATAAAAGGGACCAAGGCGGTTTGAGGGACAAGGAATACCGCCACTTACATGATTGCTTTTTGGTCTCAGTTATATAGTAGAACCTCTAGGCATTGTCACCCTTAATACAATCTCAAAAAGGTGAAAAATGTCAGGTTCACTTCATCAAGGACAAAGTATTGGTATGAAGTGGGCCAACAAAAGAGCCTACAACATTGTCCAAAATGCATAGATTGAAGTGGTGTGAGAAAATAGAGAAAAATTCAATTTTTAAAATTATGAAAACAAAATAGATAATGAACTAAATTTCGCATTTATATAAAAACAACTTTACTTTTTGGATTACCCACCTATATTTGTGAGAGAAGTGTGCACTAACAAAAACAGTTAAATATATTCTACTGGTTATATAGCAAAATTGAACAAAATGTGAAAAACTAAAATAAGGACAATGTATGAGGTGTGGTCAAAAATAGAAAAATTCTGTAATCAGATGGTTACAAATAAATAGTTTTTTCTGCTCTTTTTGTACCTTTCTTGATCGCCACTCAGACCATCTTCCTACAATCATCACATACAGTCAAGTAATAATCTTTCAATGTTAATTAAATATATATTTTTATAAAAAAAAATTAAATATTAATGAGTTTTAGGAGTTGAGGATTGAAGACCTACCTTGGACCTGAGTTGGGAATTACTTTCATTTGCAACATGATCCATTTCATTTTTGATATTGATAACTTCTTCTTGCATCCTGTTGCACTGTTTCTTAACATGGCAGTCGACCTTCTTCAACTGCTCCAATAAATAATGGATTACAATGAATTGATACTTAGTAGTTAAGTCAACCAAATTAATCGATACTCACTTGTTCATCTTTACGTCTCAATAAATTTTGGAAAGCCAGTAATTCGATTTGGTTCCTCTTCTTTTCCTTTACAAGTTGAGATTTGAGCTGGCAAATATCTGATTTAAGTTTTCTCTCAGCATCCTTTTTTTTTATTAATGAGCCTTTTTTATTAAGAATGATTAAAATTTTAAGGGATACTTTTAGCTTTATAAAATCATATTATCATAAATAGTTATTAATCATGAACAAATAATTTTAAATTTCAATTAAATTATTCAAAGAAATAATTAATATCATTAGAAATGTATTTACTGTTGTAAAAAGTAAATCTATCCTTATGTTATATGATGTAAATTTATAGGAATAATTCATGAGAAAATGACCTGGTTCTGGCGGTTCAATTGACTTATTTTGATTTCTAAAGTTGCAACTTCATTCAACAGCTCATCATTTTGATTATTAGCACTTGTTAGCCTTTCTGTGATCTGTAATAGGTTTTCTGCTACAGCCCGCTTTTGCTCAGAGACCGCATTAAAGTGTTTCCTTTCGATATTAGTGTTTAGCCTCTGCAATTCAGAAAGTCTAGTACAGACAAAAATATCAATTTTGCTATTTCCCATTCATTTAAATTACTTAAGATTAACATGTTCGTACTTTGCTCGTAATGTTGTTACTTCTTGATTTAAAGTATACAGTTCCTTCTGTGTTGTTTCTGCTCTTAATTGGTATAGACTTATTTCATGCATTAATGCTTCATTCTGTGCCTTTAAAAAAAAAATCAAATCCAATTACAAAAAATATATACAAAACCATGTTATCATGTTTCCTAAAATATTCATTAATATTGAAATTAGTAATCATTATTTTTATACCTAAGTAATGGTTTTTAAGCATGTAGTAGTTTTGGTGGGTACATAGGTCTTCATCATCACTCTTAGGTCATGCCCTAACCGATCAAGTGTATTATAGTCGCCCTTAGCAAAAATATAGGGAATAAATTGAACATTTGAAATTTAATAAGAACATTAAACTATATTCAGTGATCAAACGGACCATCAATATTGCATCGCCTTATCATAATTCATTTGGATCATAATTCATATTACATCTTTACATCACTCTGGATATTACTCCTATATATCCCTTTCTCTCCCGCCTGTAAATAACCTACACCATTTTGTTATCAGGAAGGAGGATCCAAAATCTTATGGTACCCTAAAAGTAGGGCCATTCTTGTCTATACCAGGTCCAAGTTGTACATGGGCAAATATTGTTTCCCCATGTCATACTTCTTTATTTAATTATACCCAACCTTTCTTTCTGTAACATGGATTTAGTATTGATTGCATATCACACAAAGAATGAGCTTATACCATCCCTGCTAACAAGCAGATTAATTGGAGCATATCTACAATGACCTTTATTCAGACCTGTCATTATCTTCAAGAGTTGCTTAATTGCTCTGGTGACCTTCCAGGAATTGGTCCTCTTCTTCCCAAATGGAAGTGAGCTGGGCCAACTACTATTTTCCATCCATACACAAAGAATTTGTAGTACAGGTAGTTTTCAAATGAGGGAACATTGTTCAGTTAAAACAAAAAGTCCTGTTTCTCTCTACAGCTTAGATCTCTGTTACATAGGTGATAAAGGCCATGAGAACATGCTTGGCAGACTCTGGTACACCACAACTGGGATCCAATTCTTCCCGCTTAGTCAGGAATCATATTCTCAGCAGACATCTGTAATGCTCGAGATCCTGTTATCTAATATTTACCACTACATTTGACGATGCTGTTACATTCAATAATATTCTGGAACATAATAAATGGCCAGACTGGACATGAGTGTGGTCTTACCTTATGCTTCTTCTCAAGAGTTCGCATATTATAGATTGAGTCAATCTTAGTCGCCAAATGATACCTTTTCAATTCTCCTTCTGCTAGTTCACCTGGACTTCCAAAACAAATCCTTTATTGAAGAAAAATGGAATGTTGAATTATGACATTAGCTAAAGATAAAACTGAGAGAATAATAAATTAAGAAGAAAAAGACAGCAGAGTCGCTAAAATAATCAAGGAAGACTCAGAAAGCAAAGAAAGACAAAGCAATCAGATGAAGAAGCAGATATATGCTAGAAATATTTGCACTTTGGTTATTAGAAGGCTTGCTAGGGAGATAAAAAACAGCTGCAAAGCAGCAGTTTCCTGCACAACAGGGATCGTTGCACCCTTGGGTACCCCAATGTACACCAGAGGTGCTGCACGCAAATGCAACTATTTCAAAATATTGAAGAAAAAAAAAAGGGAAAATTTAAAACCAAAATAGCAAATATACAGTGGATTCCAGCAAATACTTTGCACCGTTTTTCTCCTTTTCCTTCATATTCAACCACTCCAAGAATAATTGTGCTGGCATTGTTATATCCATTTTTGAGTCAAATGGAAGCTGAATTTTAATATTTTTTTAGCCCAACAAGGATGCTAAAAAGATTTTCAGCCCAAGAAGGATTCCATGGTATGTTGAGCTATTAATAGCTCATTTTACCTTTAAGTATAAGTTAATAAAACATAATCAAATATTGGATTTCTGTTTATTAATCGGTCACAGCTTTCAATTCAACCACAAGTCAGTAGGATTACAAAAGAAAAATAAAGTCAGAAATTACCTTGAGAGTAGCAACTTTATTCAATAAGGCTTGGTCGTCACCTTCATACTGTCCGATGGGAAGACCATCATTGGCTGTTTGATGATCCTTCCAAAAACAATAAAGCAGTTAAATACTTTATTTGCTTCAATGAATCTTATATGACTACAAGTGAGTTATATACTAATTAAAAAACGTACAGGAGTTTTTCTCCATCGCGCCAAGGCAAATGGTTCTGATCTTGTTTTTCCTTTGGTCCTGTCAGGAAAAACCGCTGCAGATTCATCAGTAGACTGTAATAGAAATATAAGAGCCATTTTCAGAAAACAATGAAGCCTGTTGTGGCCAACATATTGTAATTATTAATTCCTTACTCTGATATACCATATTTTATATGTAGTTGTAAATATTTCATGTTAGTTTGTTATTATTTACTCTGCAGAAGCACAAATAATACCTTACTTTACCATTATTGTGTACATCAGCCAGCTCAGGCAGCTTTATCTCTCTAGTCAATATCAGTTGCTGGCAGGCTGAAAATTAATTACCATTCATGGTTGGGCTAGTAAAGGTTCCTTTTTGAATCTCTACCTACCATGACACAACCTTTTATAAAAGTTTAAGCAGTGTAAGATGAGGGCCTCTTACTCTTAATGACCATTTACGATACATAATCCGTATGGAATTAATCCACAAGTATTAATTAACCCCATTTCTTCATAAGTGATTTTTTGGAATCTGATATTTGAAAAGAACAAGGTTTTGAGTATGGTGTAAACCATTATTCTGGGCTTACTCATATATAACCTACACTTCCTGTTCTTAATTCCATGAACAAAAATGGTTATGTTTCTAAATAATTTTTATATTACTACTTTTCCAAGTTTAACTTTCTCTCTTTTTTAAAATATTGTCTTCAAAAGACTAATTGGTAATATGTATAAATTAGCAACTTAACAGGGTTAAGAAGCAGCTCTAGATTTAATAAAAATGTTTATTCCAAAAGTTGTTATACTGTACTACCTCTAGGAAAATTAAATGCATTTGGGTTTTATTGATCTTCTTTCACCTTCCTGTTGCTAAAAATGATCTGTCAGACAGGATATGCAGAATCATTTCCACATCATGCAGAAAACATTTCAATTATATTAGGTCATTACAAAAGTCTTTGTACATAAAATGTTTTATTCAAATTGTAGTACATAAAATTTACAAATTAAAATTATTCTTCAAAATATATTATAACATTATTAATTACTATTTCTTCCATAAGTTGCTTTTGGAGGAGGTAACAGTCCTTGATTTTTGAAGTTAAAAACTCCTAAGATGCTGCTTTGATACACTTCCTGAATTCAAAGTGCCGGTCTTTCAACAAATTTGCTACTGACCGGAAAAGAAAATAATTGGATTGTGCTACGTCAGAGCTGTAAGGGGTGGAGCAGGATACCAACACCCTCCATGTCTGAGAATTTGTTATTGACTAAGCGTGATTAATGGGCAGGAGCATTATATTACTGAAATATCGCTTTATTTTGACTGATCAAAGCAGGGAACTTTTCTTTTAAAACTGTCTACCAATATAGTTGAAATTATTTTAGGGTATTCTACATGATATATGATCATGTGTTCTAGAAGACAGATAAATTTCTTGATGCTCGTTCATACTCAAGCTAGTTAAAACGCCAACTTTGATAGGCTTGTAACTGCAATGGAGCTAGTTCGATTCAGGCCAGTCAAGTCTCTGGGGTTAACTTTTATTTCTGTGGTGGTCCTGTGGAAATGAAAACTGTGCCCCCAACCATGGTTAGAATTGGGTGGTAACCTGTAGATGACCCTCCTTTGTGTGTGAGAAATGAAGGTCATAAAAAAAAAAAATGAATTTCTTGAAGAGTATTCTGTTCTTAATATAAAGTTAAACAAATGTCTATTGAAGTGTATGACTTGCTGATAAAGACAGAGCATGGTTTAAAGGATTTCCATTGGGTGACACTGTGAGGGTCCAGGAAACATTTTGAAATGTTCAAGGCTTTTAACTCATTTATAATTAGGGACTATGTGGTCGTACTGCTTAGAGATAGTATTATTTTTGTATATGATTATTAATTAATATCATTGATGGTTAATTAAGAATATTTGAAGAAAATAATCAGGGCTGACGTCAAGAAGAAATAAAACATAGTTCTCAAAAAGATACAAAGAAAGTTAAGTCAATTTAAGAGTAAAACTGATTAAAAAAAAAAAAATGTAAATGTGGCAAGGTACATATCAAAAACTTAAATAAAACAATAAGGAGAATAAAGATAAGTATAAAAAATATTAATTAACATGAATATTTATTAATTAAATATTATTAACATACTTTTTGTATTTATCTTTATTATCCTTATTATTATTAAAGTTTTTATTGTTTTTACACCTCCACCTTTACATTTTATACCATCTTTTGTTAATCACTCTTTTTCACTTATATTGATTCTACCTTTTTTGTATCTTCTTATTTTAAGTCCTGAAGAAGACCTGCATAGTGGGTCGAAATGTTGGGAATAAATAAATAGTTGAGGAATATTTTTTATTTTTACTTGGTCGCAGCCCTGATCATCTTCAAATTCATACATAGTCAATCATCTATATATATTGTTTAAAATAATCAATAATTTCTGATAGCGGTCCAAATTAATTGCTAAAAATGCAAAAGTTTAATATATCCTAGTTTATTTATTTCCAAAGGACATTTTAAATATTTTTCCTGAAATCAAGTTGGTAAAAAATAAAATTATTGAAAGAAATACTCTACCTGGAAATCATCAATATTTATAGTCTTGTCAGTAAGATTTTCACTAGAAGAAAATACTGGACTATTATGAGGTTGACTATTCCATGATGAAACATATGGTCCTTCTCCACAAGCCTTCGAAGCTACCTAAATTATGTTTGAGAATGGAATGAGAAAGATTTAAATAAATAATTCAGACATGATGGTGTTCAAAATTTAATATAAAATATGTGTAGAAGATAGTCAGGGGGTGCAGTCAGCAAATAATTTTCTGTTCATTTGCTGACTGCATCCCACAACCATCTTCTCCACTGGTTAATCTATGGTAAACTATGAACACCTCATTAATATAAAATATATGTGTTGATGTATTGTATTAATTGTTAATACAATAAATGCAATAAAATAAATAAAAAATAAAAAAAAAGTACATAAAAATAAATAAAATCTCTCTTAAAATATATACAAATAGAAGGATAAAGAAAATGAACATAATCAAACTATGTGCATGAAAAAATAAATAATTAAAATAAAAATAAAATAATCTCCAGTCACATTTCCACTCTTATATACAATATTTACACAACTGACCTGAGCCCACTCTATGTCCCACGTGTGGGGGGGTAGAGCAGAGCTCATAAGATCCCAGCACATCCCTCTTGCGGCAGCACTGGTAGTGAGCTAGTGGAGGCTAAGCAAGTGCACTAAAGCCGCAAACACTTAAATTGAGTGGAGAATCTGAAGACAGGACAGAAGCTGTGGTGGAGGGTGTCACATGGGTGCATTTTAATTTGTTGACTTCTATCCGCCATAGCTCAATCCGGGTAAGGTGTGTTTGGAAATTGGGGCATTTATGACTAAGCCATTGAAATAAAAAGTAACATAAGTCATTCTGTTGTTATTTTATTTCATTTTCATTAAAAAATAATTAATCATTGAGTGTATCAACTTGAAATTCTCTTAAATTGTTGTATGTGGTTATGTCTGACTAGTTTTAACAGAGAAAACTGTTATTCCTTTCTAAAGCCTTTATGGAATTTTCTCTAAGTATTGAATATCTCAAAGCTTTGCTTTTGACTTACACCACTTTTGCATCCAACAGTTCAATTATAGGAATTTTATATTTATTTGTTTTGATCTATACCTGTGGATTCATAAAGTAATTTTTTCAATTTAAAAAAAAAAAAAATGCTCATAGTGTTAAACCTAAGTCTCAAATATTTTTCAAAAATTTTAAATGAAATTACAATTTTTTTTTAATTATTTAAATCTTCTAAATAAAAATAGAGGGAAACAATGTCCTCTTTGAGCATTTTTATTTTCAATTAATAATTAACTTTGACTTGATGTTAAGACAAAATATAATAAAAAATAACATAATTGTAATATTTTACTCTGCTTTGAATACTGATATATTTAATTAGTACTTAAATAATATAAATAACATATCATGACTAGTCGAAATTACTATTAAGCTGACTAATTATTTATGACAATTGAGAATGGCATTACAGAATGAGAACATAATTTTCACAATCAATATAAAATTTTTGTTTCCATGACGACTAAATTAGCAGCTCAAAATTTACTATACTTACTAATAGGTTAAGTAGCAAACACTAAACACTATTACCTCAATGAATGAAAGTGGATTTTGTTCAGGAGGTTCATTGAAAGGATGCTGAAGGTAGCCTGCTTTGACATGCTCAATCAAGTCTCGCAGAAGTCTATTTCTTAATTCTCTCTCATGAACACTATTATATAGTTTATTCAACCATGACTGACAAAGTTTGGTATCTGGCAAAAAACATACATGATTTTATTTTTGAATGACTTTAAAGTCATGTTTACAGATTATGGATTATACCTTCAGAATTTATGTTTCGAAGATATAACCTTATAGAAGTTAAGCCCAGTCTAAATTCCTCATCCAGTTGCTCATTTTTATCCATGAAAGTTCATCAGTTGTATATTTGTCAAAACACACTTTTTCATAACATTGCCATAAGGAAATCACAAATGGCCCATTAAAAAAATTAATGAAATTTGTTTTACATGATTAAGATGATCATGGGTAAAATTATACTTGATTAATGTTTCTGATAAATACACAGTTACGATTTTTATTAAAATCAATACAAGACATTTTGGAAATGACTGAATTAACCTGAATCTGATCAGATGTTTTACAAATTAGAAAAAGTAGGTAAATAATAAAACCAGACAGTATATTTGAATGAATAGATTTTTCGTCATGCACTGAAGAATTAACAATTTTAATTTCTTAAAAAACAAAGAAGTGAGTAGTACCCAATTATCATTCAAATGAGTTAAAATTTAGTAAAATAAACTGGAAAGTTTAATTATAAGAAATAATAAGTTTTTTCAACCAAAAATAATCAATATAGATTTCATTCTTTACTAATTCAATTAAAAATAAGGTATTAATTTTGATAGATCAGTTTAATCCAGTTATTAGTAATATTATTCTATGATTTAAAAAAAAAAAGTTTAATAATTGACAGATTTGCATGCACTAAATAAATAAAAACATAGCACTTCTTATTTTTTTTTTTAAGTAACTTTAAATTGTTTGCAAAATTTGAAATATACTGACTTTAAATTATATTTTTAAATTCACTCTTTTCAATAATTTCATTTAGAACATATGGATACAAGTAAGAAATATATTATAACAATGAATAATCAGAGAATAATGAATTATTAAGTAATTAAATTAAACTATTTTAATAATGCCGAATATCTGTATTTATATCGATGGTTTCTCAGACTTGGGCATTTTGAATGTTGGAATTTCATGAAATAAAATGGCTGTTTTTCACCAACATCATTTCTTGGCATGTTCACAAGCACATAAAAATCATTTATTGAAGTTTTTTGTTTTCTCATTATAGCACAGAAAATTAATGTCAAAATTTTCTAAAAAAAAATTTTCTTTTCAATCAAGGATAAGAAAATTAAATTAGCATTGAAACAATCCAAAACCAAAAAATAATTTCATAAATTTTATAATAAAATATGTAATGCACAATTGTTATTATGAGCTTTCACCCACAACAAACAAATTAAGAAATGTGATTTTTCATATTTATCACTTTAACGTAGTTACGACGATATGATGCATACATGTCAATAACTCAATTTTAATGTTGTAATTAATGAAGTGTTATTTAAGTGTGTCAGACCTTATTGAGATTATAACACTATACAGGTAAAGATTCCTTAGTTATTTAAATGTAGTTTAAAAATAATTTCTAGTTTCTTGGTCAATTGAGAAGAAACACTATGTTCCCATGTTTTCTCTGTAAATGGAAACAATACTGTATGAAGAAAGGTCAATTAGAAGGACAGAGGCAATGAAAAAGAAAATTGAGCGTAAAAAGATAGGGTCCTCTCTCCTTGGTTAAAATAAAAACATTAGGAACTAGATAAGGATGATATTAAATAAGTGTGATTAGGAAAAATTTTCAATAACAATAAGACTCTTCCAGATCTAACATCTGGAAACCATGCTTTTTGTTCATCGACTCCTCAATTTCTAACACCCTTTAAAAAAGAAGTAGGAAATCACTTTGGTATCATGGTAATATTCAATGATATATAACAAAAATGTTAAGTTAAATGGATTCAAAGATTTCGATATGAACAAGCACATTATAAATAATTTCAATACACCCAGAAAGAATTTTAAAGGAGAAGGAGAAATCAATCATAAATGATAATTTTTTTATTACTAAAATCTTGGATAACTCAAACATTTGTGATGGTATGGAGATATCTAAGATTGATTGCATACATTGAAATCAGATGATGTTAATGTCTTAAAAGTTTATTAGACAGCATTAAAGCATTTTACAAATTAAGAACATGCTACTAATATAAAACACTAAAAAATTTGTATAAAGTCCTACTTAAATCATAAGAATATGTTGGAATCTTATCAACCTTAAAACGATAGCCTGACAAGAAGTGATAAATCAGTTTGTTGGAGCACAGTGCAGACCATAATTTCTTGTACAACATTGTAAGTATAACAAATAAATATTATGCTCCTACCTCCCAGGCTTATTATAGACCGTTGAAAGAATATCTTATCATTAATAAAACACTTATTTAAAGTTTTTGGCAGTATATTAATACATTTATTTTTCACTTCATGCATAATGATGAAGTAATTAACTTTAGTACAACTAAAAAAATAAACATACACAGCTAAACTTCATTATAAGCAACATAATGTATGTATATTTCAACAAACAATATAAATAAAAAATGTATACAAATCATAGTATTATAAAAATTCAATAAACTATCTCAATTTTAATTTTTCAAAATTGGGACGTACAAAAAAGTTTTTAAAAAGTAATAAAGGATGTCTATCATATTGGTCTAGGAGTCGGAAAAAATTGGGTAGGTAATTGGAGTGATTCAGTTCCTAACTGAGCAGAGATGTATTCATGACCTGACTTATGAAGTTCTTTAGCTTTTCCCTTGAGCGGTTTGCAATGTGTAGCAATCCATTCTTCAATCTGAGGTTGGTAGTAAGCTTCACTCAGGTGATCTTTCATGTAAGTTTCCAAAGCTTCCCATTCCTCCCCAATGCTGGAAAAATTTCAAGTTAAAAATTCTTCACTGATGAAGTTAAAAAATTAATTTTTGTTATTAATTAATAATAAGTAATATTAATTAATAATGTAGTTGTAGTATGGTAATTAATTTTCAACGAAGTTACAAGAAGTTGGAACTATAACAGCTCTGAACCCTATAATTATTCTTGATAATTGTCATTACCAGAAACAAGCATGGAAGTTTATAAAATGATCTTATCAAACAATTAAGACCTTGGTTATCACCAAATATTAGTGACAACTAATTCAGAGAACGGAAATAAAAGTAATCTAATATCTCTTTTCATTGAAAAGATCACAAATATCATTTCAATTTATAAAGCATTAAACGGACAGAGCATCAAAATGTGATGAATTTCCTGTTCAAAATGGATTGGTAACATGTCCCTAGATGGTAGAAAGTACGCAAAAATATGTTAAGTGCCTAGGAGTCATATACTTGAATGAAATTGAAATATAAAATTTAGTTTTTCAGATATATAATTGTGAGATTTTATATAGTTTAGATTTTGTCCAATTATTATGTACAATTCACAATTATAGTTTGTAATTCAATAAAAAAAAAAATGTATTTCTATAAATTATTTCAATAGTTTTATGAACTTTCTCATGGTCTTATACTCATGTGAAATGTAGCCTCTTACATAAAGGGAGGAACAGTGCTTTAAAGTTTTTAAAAATAAAGTATTGCATAAAATATTTGGATCAAAGGATGAGTTAACTGGAGGATTTAGAAGGCTACACAATGCTGAATTGAGGGAACTACATTCAAAATATAATTCAGGTTAATATAAAACAGGTAAATATAAATGCATCCTTAAAATGTTAATAAACAGTGTTCAGGCAGATAAGCATCCGAGGGGTAAAATGAAGCATAGATGGGAGGATAGGGTCAAGACTGATTTTGTGGTTTAGGTTAGGATTGGGCAGATGTGATTAAACAGTGATTGCTGGAGCCAGAACAACATTTCCAGGTTTGCTAAGACTTTTATTTATTATCTAATAAAAAGAAAAATATTGAAAAAAAAATTAAATGAAATTTGATGAACCTAACACTGGACACTAGTTATACAAGTTATACTACAAAACCAACCACTTTTTTGGAGAGGAAGATTTTTTTAAACATGTTTTAAAGGTCATTTTTGATTGTTAGGGCCTATATATATATTATGTTTCATTTCTACGGCCAACGTTATACAACACAAAAACATTTTAATCCAGCATGGAAGGGCTTATGCCTTTTGAAGGATTAAGCAAGGCAGGAACTACATATTTTGTCATTGATTTAGGAATTCAAACCTGTAATTATTTTAACTGATATATTATTTAAATGAAATTAATCAATCAAAATCACTTTGAAGTCATAAAAATTCTTAGTTTCTATGAGACCATATAACACAGTAAATGCTTCTAGATAATACAACCTAGTATCTCTTCAATGATTGAACTACACCTCACAAGGCAAGTTCAATTATTTTCTAGAAAACAATGAATTATTTATAGCCATCATAAACTTTATAAGATATCTGATACTTAATAATGATTTTTAATATAATTATTTGTTTTATTAGAAGAGCAAACTTACTTGAAAAGAGTACTAACGATACCCTGGATTTGCATTGGACTTATAAACCCAGTTGAAAGCTGCCATGAATTCATCCAAGCCCCAACCCTAGCAACACAAAAAATTTCCAAATATTGTTATACAAATGATGAAATCCAAGCATACTGAAACCTCTAAAAGAAGAAGATATTGAAACTCTAAAAGTTCACTGTGAAATTTGTACTACAAAGATTCATAAAGAAAATTAAAAAACAAAACATGAAGATCAATAACTCAAACAATAACTAATGAGCTAATACAGTTAACTTTACTTAGTAAATATACCGGAGAATTGGTACAACTGGAATATTATCTATAATACAGAACCAGAGAATAAATCTGTAATCTCCAAAAGTTTTAGTCTTAGCTATATTGAATCTTCAAATAAGTTCAATGGGGGCAAGATACGGCCCTATATCATTAATTACAGCTAAAATGTTCAGTTTTATTATGTATTTTAGTTATTGTGTTTTTAATGTCATACATTAAAGTTATTCAATCCTGCCGTCCATCATACATATTTATTTTAATTAAGGGGATCAGTCCCAGGATAAATAAAGAATATTATTATTATATTTTCTCACATCATAAATTTTACACAGTAATGAAAAAATAATCTGTTGTGGTGCGTGCATCAGAAAACTTTCACTTACCACTCTAAATAAATCCCCCAATTTCGTGTAGATTGGTGGGCTCATGTTGAATATATAAATATTTTTGTGATTTTTGAAAAAAAAAAAATAATGATCATGAAAGGTGAAAATTAAGAACAAAAAATGTTTACTTTTCCTGTTGCTATAAAAATTTATATTTTAGGATTTTTCAAGGTAATAAATAATCATTAATGAATATAAATTTTGTTCCTACTGAGAATAAAACATAATGAAGCTATAATACAATCGGAAAAGATGGGGCCAGCGAAGATTTTCCCTTTAAAATTGGATGTATTTATTTTTTTTTAGTTATTCATAAAATTAATATTTTGTATTTATGTATTGTTTATTATTGCTAATAATGAGAACTGTTTATTTTTATCATATAAACAAAATTAAAAATAATTCAGAGGAACATTGTCTGAAAAATCCGCAATTAAGATCTGTTAGACTATTTCAATGATGATAGAACCTAGTTGATATTAAAAACCATTTAATTCTACATTGAAATGGGGAGTTCATCAAAATCATTAATTCATGAATTAAACAATTCAAATCTTTACTCCATTATTGGGAATAAAACAGTTTTTTGGGATTAACCAGATTTTCTGAGAATTATTCTTAAATGAAAAACTCAATGATTAGATTTTCTCACCTCATTTTCACTCATTCACCTCAGCCTACTGATAAGTTAAGAATAAAAATTTAATGAGAAATGAAAAACATAACCAAAGCATTTAAAATGGAAGGTTTGTTTTACTTAGCAAGAAGAAATCTCAGAATATAAGAGCCTTCATATAATGTGTGATTCTATAAAAAATTAATGAGGATAAAATAAGTTCTTCAGACTTATAAGAGAAAATGTCTTGACCTTGTTTTGACACAAGACTGATTTTTATTATAATAGCTTTATAACTTTAGACTGATTTTTATTATAATAACTTTATAACTTTAGACTGATTTTTATTATAATAACTTTATTGTATGTCATTGGGATTGATATTGTTCAAAAAGAGTGAATTTGGACAGTGACACAATAGGTTATTTGCTGAAGATAAGTGGCAGTTTTTCAAGGAATTGGACATCTGCATACACTGCTCTCTGCTGCATTGACTTTAAAGTAGTCTTTCTGAGACAATAAATCAAAAGTACTCACTGATCAGAGCTTATAATTGCCATATGTTTGCCTTTGAGATTAGCAAGCCATTCCACGCCAGTAGTTATTTTCCACCCAGGATAATTCAAATCTGGTGCAACTGCTTGAGGCCTGAGTATGTAATTTTCAGAATTATCCATTATAATAATTACTTTGAAAAATATAAATAAAAATCAAATTATACAGACCTTGGGTAAGGATTAGTGAGTAAAGGCACTTGATCATATCCTAAAGAAGTTGAAACATTTTTATAAATTTCTTGAGTGTATCCATTTTGTTTACAAATGCTTAAGCAAATGGCTAAACATGGTAAAGCAGTAGGCAGTAGTTCACATAGTGTAGCAAAATGGTCATATCTGTATTACATATATAAATAAACAGATAAAACATATACAGATAAAACAAAACAAATTACTTCAATTAAGTAGTTGTTTTATTTGTTAATAAAAAAAAAATTTAAGATGTGTATAACAATTACATATTTTCTTATCCGATTTCGTTACCTTTTGTGACAATTTTACCAAATTAACATATGGCTAAAGATCTACCACCCTAATACACCAAAACAACAATAAAAGTTATTATATGTGACGATAATAAAATAAATAACCAATACAAAGTGATTGAATTGAATACATTGAGATTATTTTTCACTAGAAAAAAAAAAAAAAAAGCATAAATAAATTTTACTAGATACCTTTCTGTTTATATTTCTAATTTCAGCTTGAAGTTATTATTATTTATATTTAATTTGATAAGTTATAAGCTACGGTTGTAAATATATTTGTTATATTTCATTCCAAAATATATAAGTAACTTTTAAAATAATTTTTTTTAAATATAGTTAATCTGAATTTCAGCAGTTATCTCCATTCAGAAGTAAGAAGACAAGGTTTATCAATGACTTACAACACAGTATGAAAAAGTAGAACCTCAATTAACCATGTTTTGAAAAAAAAAATTAGCGAGTTTACTTTTCACCCATGGCTATTAATTAAACTTCAATCCTTTCAAGCAAACTTCGGCTTCATATATTACTTTTACTTTTCCGGGCATTTTACAATGGCTAAACCTTCCAGAGACCATGACATGATGATAATGTAGTTAAAATTTGATTAATAATGGTTCAGTAGTTCTAGAGATGGTTTACTTATTTTTATCCAATAATGAATTAATAAAAAACAGGCCTTCAGCTAGCTTGTAAACAAATAAACAAAACAAAGTCATAGTTGAATTTGTTGTTTTTTCCAGTTAAATATTTTAATAAGAATGATGAAAAAAAATTAATTTTCCCTATTAAAACTGGGCTAAATCAGTTCCAAGTCAAGATTTCTTACATATACAAATTATTGGATAAATTTACCTGGACCACCCCGTTATAGCAATTCCTTTGATTTCCGCCCTAGAAGATTTTATGAATGCAAGCCATTGCTCATGGTTACTAACGTGATGTTGTATTACTGGCAATATTTGACAAGCTCCAGTTGCTCCCTTGAAGGCTGAAGCAATCCAAACCTTCTTGAATATGGATGCATATTTGCTCCATAAATCTGAAACCAAAGAACAACATTATAGCCATTGTCAAAATCATAAGATTTAATTTTGGTAATTTCATTATTGGGTAAAACAGTCAGTAAAAATTTGGTTGCATGTAGGCTTGGACTAATGCTTGCTTTCCATCTATTAATTTTCCTTTTCATTGTTTCTTTCAAGTATGTGATGTTCCATAGATTTATTAGTGGAATCATTATAATACAGTATTTATCCCATATCTCTCATAAAAAAAATAAAATAAATAAAAATTACAGATTTAACAAACTTTCTGAATCTGGCTTTTGAAAAAAAAATTACATATATATTTTTTTGTATTGGTATTGTGGCCACTGTATTAGTACAATGCCTAGTGTCGCTCATAATTACTGTATTGTCAGAAAACAAAAAATCAGTTCATTATGATAAATACAAGTTTATTTTTAATAATAATAATAAAGGCATAGCCAACCCGAAGGTACGATGCCGATACCACCAATCATTCTCTTAACTCCCCAAACCCAAATCTACTAAATCAGTTATGACGCAATGTTCCCATCAACAATTTGATCTAGCCCTCAGATGTTTACCTGTTGGTTCAGTGTTTATTAACATTTTAGGGATCAGTTCATTACCAAGTCCCATAACCTTACACGCCTATCTTATATGATGCAATGCTTTAATTTGAATTATATTTACCAAGTGCAGTTCTCTTAATTCAGCGTTGTGTAGCCTTCTTAATTCTCCTGCTAATTCATCCTTTTTTGGAACGAATATTTTACGTAATACTTTATTTTCAAAAACCTTAAGGTGCTGTTCTTCCCTAAGTGTAAAAGGCCTCATTTTGCATCTATAAATAACAGTGGAAAGGATAATAGTTTTGTAAATTCTAACTTTTGAGTTTATAGACAGAAGGTGAGACCTAATTAATTTCAAATTGAAAAATAACTGACATTTCCCGCCCTTAACCTTGCTTTTATTTTCTCATCAATTCCATTTTTTATAATTATCGTAGAACCTAAATACTTAAACCTATCTACTTGTTCAAATGTATGCCCTTCTATATCTAAATCATCGAAATTCCTCCCATATCTACTGCTAACCATATATTTTGTATAATCTTTCTTTATTTCGAGACCTAGTTCCTTACTAGAGTTTATCAATGTAGTTGTATTTAGTTTTATAATTCCGTTGTTCTCACACAATGATACCAAATCATCCGTCTACCCAAGCACTGGTATTTTACCACCTAAAGTTAAACCTTTTTCTGTAACCAGACCAAACCTCGAACTTCTCAGAATAATTATTAACAATTTGTAGCTTATTGAATGTTTCGGTCATGCACATCTATACGAGATTACTAACTTACAGGTTTGCTTTTAGGATAGATAAATTAATACCAGCCCCCAGTTCTATAGTTTAATTCATATTCCATAATGAAACTTTTTTTTTTCCTTTTGAATTTTGAAACAGTTTTCCTGCAATCATAGATGGACTACTGAAAGAAGTCATGTGTATGGAAAATTAGATGAAGGCGGCTGATCTCTTGCATAATTGATTTTTGTTATTACACAGATAATAGATAATGTAACCTACACTATACATATTATACTACATTAAAACAGGGTGAAGTTCCCTTAATTTAATAGAACAATAAAATGATATAAATAATAAACAAAGGATATTGTCCAATAAATTAAGGGGCTTTTGCTCCTTTTTATGTTAATATAGAATGAATAATGTAAATCGTGCCTCATTTACTGAACCACTTTTGCTAACAAGTATTCATTTTACATAATGCAAAAGATAAAGTCAAGAAAAACAATAAGACTAATGATTACATACCACTAGGTATATTGAAGAATGGAGCAGGCTCATAAAACCATACCATTATATCAACCAACTCACTTAAGGAGTGTGCTGTGAATAAAAGAGAATGTTAATATAAATTTAATGCATGATAAACCCAATTTAAAAGTAAATAATAAAAGAAAAAACCTTGAATCAAAGAAGCAGGTACTGTCCTAATCATATCATCCCACATGATAGGCCTAATATGTGGATAGTTCTCCTTAAAATGCTTCAGAACAGATACTAAATGCTCCAATAAAACAACATGCTTGTCTTGACTAGAACAGAAACTACAAGAGCCTAACTGCCATACCTACAATTAATTATAAGAAAATGAGAAGATGATACCTTAAGCATATGACACTCAACAATACTCAAAACAATTTTAAATTTTGTAAACCTCATCAGCACCAATGTGGAAATACTGCAAATCTTTAGGCATTTTTGAAATAACTTGGTCAATCATACTGGTGACCAATGAAAGTGATTTTGGATTACTAGGGCATAATGCATTGGTGTACTTCCAAACTTCTCTAAGTTGTTTCCATTCTTCATGCCTCAGCACAAACTATTATAAGGGAGAGGTTGAAGAAGTTTCGTTGTAGATTGTCTACACATACAAAAATATACATATATACACTTATTATTAAGTATATACCACCTTCGAATGGATTTACCTCCAAGTGACCAAACGTTTGAACTAATGGAATTACAGAGAGGTTTGAGTTTTCAGCCAATTTGAGAATTCGTTCAATATCAGCAACAGAATATGCCTTGGACTCAGCATTAAGTGAGCCAATACACTCTAAGTTATCAGAGTACGGAAAAGTGTCTTCCCATTCAATAAGAAGACCAGTTGCTCCCCATTCCCGGAAAAAAGGAAAAATCTACAGGAAAAAAAAAGAACAGTAAATTTTCAAATACTGAACATTTTATAGAAAAGTGAATCAATTTTTACCTTCTCCAAAAAATCTACTTTCAATGGTGCTCTTTTAAGATCTAAATGTACAAGCCTATTGGCTCCAAATTCAAGTTTTTCTTCCATGATAACTAATTGTTCAATCCCAAGATAACTACAGAACTAATTTAAATATCTTGAAATATGACAATTTTACACAAAATAAAATAAACATTTACTAACTGTGTTTAAAAAGAAAATACACACTATCTTTAATTTGGAAAATTGGTTCAGTAGATTCAATGCAATTTTAATTGTACAATAACAGTTTATTTTCTTTTTTAAGTGAATGATAGCCTTAAATCACGAGTTTTCAACTTAAATCCACAACTTTTTCTGGTTCAATATTGTTATCACTATGTTAATTGAGTAGTGCTTCCAGTTTCTCTGTTGTGAAGTTGCAATAAACAGTGGATACACTGCAATAACTGCGTTGGAGGTCAATTCATAGATTAAATAATAAGGGCCACTATCTGGATTGTTATCAGCAATAATTTTTCAAATTACACAGTTCTATTAGCTTAGAGATAACATCCATTTTAATTTACTCTTGATGATAAATTTAACATAAATCCTCATACGACTTTTCGGTTTTTTTTTTTAGTTTTTCTGGTTAAACCCTAAAAATATCAATAATATAAACCTTCACAGACCACTGACGGATAGTCGATGGACTACTTCTGTTTATGTTTCAGTTGTGCATATTTAACCTGCTCACGATAACCAATTGTTGGAGGTTCAATCTTTAACTTCGTGACGTCAACATCCAGTAAAATTTTTTACTAAAATGTTTTGTGTTTAACTCACACCGCTTAATCATCATTTGATTTATCTTGTAAGTTATACTCATAATTACTGTCTGTATATTTAAACCCGTTTTTATTTGCATTGAGTATGTTATCTAATATCAGTAAATTTGTCATGGTAAGCATTCACTGTATACCTGGTTGCCTACCACTTACATATATCTGTTATCTGTGCTTTTATATTTTTCATATTAATGCAATTTAATTCTCTATTTATAGCTCTAGGTACATTTATGTTTTATTCTTTAAATAATTTTGAGCATAAGTTTTAATTGATTTTTTGTACCTTTTTTAGTTTCTTTTTTAGTTGTAAATATTATGATAATGGTTAAAGTATTTATAAAATAAAGAGAAATATTTATGTAGCTATAAAATTATTTTACAGATAAAGAATGTAATTAATTGTTTGTGAAATTAGAAATGAATTTGTTGTGAAAGAGGAGTGTTTATTCTTTAATGGTCTTTTATTTACTTTTCCCATTCATTGTGTTTGTATATTTATTTCTTTTTGAATGTAAAAAAAAGTATTGATTTAGAATCATCATCATAATCAATTTTAGGGTGACTTTCTTTTAATTAAATAAAACAGATCAATTTATTAAATTGATAAGTAATTTTAAAGTTTGGTTTTGACCAATTATATTTTTAAAAAAACATGTAGTATTATTAGTAATTATATCGGAGTTCTTTTTTTATCCAGAAATTTTATCTATTAGAGAAATGTATGTTACTTTAACATTTTATTTTATTAAACTAGTCTTAAATAAGTATTGTTAGGGATTTATAGAAAAAAGGACTTCCTATAGAAATTTAAGTGTTTTTTTATTTGACTTTAATTTGTGAGTTCAAGTAATTTCATTACTGAAGTTTAGTTTCATTAAATTGTAGATTCTGATTTTGTTATAATCTGTTCAGTTGTATTAAGATTTTATAGATGAAAGTAGAACTACTAGAATTATTTAACATTTGGTAAGATTATATGCAACAAGTGAATTTGTTTACAATTGTATTCTTCATTTTAGTCATTTGATCAGTGGGAGTTAATCAATTGATCTGAGTTGACCTCTTTAAGTGTTCTGTCATTGTTCCTCTATTGTTTGTAGAATAAATCCCTGTTATATTTGTTATTAACTACAATATATTTTATTTAACTCATTTATTTATGTCGAACGGATTCAGAATTTTGTTTTATAATCATTCAGATTAAAGAAGTTGATTCTTTTGCGATTATACTCGTCTGTTATGATCATTAATTTTCTGTTAAATCCAAAGTTGATAAATTTTGAATCCATTTTCAAAGAATTATTATGATTCTAATACATTAAGCAATGTGTGATATTCCGTATTTGTACTCTCCTTTGTATAGTGCTTCACTCTGTTGTGCGATTTATCTACTAGGCTCATTAATTAAAAGTGATGACCACATATCTGGTCCAGTGATAGCTCTGTAACAGTGGTGGTAACATCTTTGTAGTGCCATCAGTGCAACATGGCCTGCCTCCTTTACAGACCTAGATGATGTCTTGTATGAATTTATATTAATTTTATTTCTATACTTAGTTATATTAAACGGTTTCTTTTTATTTTTTATTTTTTAAAGATTTGATTACTTTTTTTTTATTTTGAGTCGTTAACTGAGATAACACTATCTTATTTGAGATAAATATTAAGATCTCATCTCTTATAGTACTGTTATAATACTCTTATAGTACTGTCTCTTATAGTACTTCATGTTTTTAGTTTATTTATGGTTTAAATGATATGATAAATATTTATGCTTAGCTGAATTAAATAACATGTAATAATTTCATCCTCGTGAAATTAAAATAAGA
>NW_027106407.1:639206-641920 GCF_000696795.3 Halyomorpha halys | reverse complement strand
ATATATTAACATAAATATAAATTTTGAGTTTATATGTATTTACACATATATAACTAAGTGTTTCACTGGCAATAATTAAAGTGGATTAAAAACTTCATGGTTTCTATTATTTTGCTAATTAATATTATTTATCTACCTTAATTTTTTTGAGTTTTTGAAATTTAAACATCTTACTTTATTTGTTAAATCGGTGTAATGAAGATTTCGTTTGAAGTAAGTATGAAACTTAATGTTTTTTTTTGTTTGTTTATTATTCCTATACATGTTGTTAGTTGTTAGTGCACTTACTATAATTTTATCTATTTCAGATAATGAAACAAGAAACAAAGAAACTCAAACTTGAAAAACCCAATTTCTCAGGAAATGTTTTTTCTGAAATTGAATGTGTTATGAGTGATGAACTTACTAAAGAAATTCCTCTAGTTAACGTTTTTGTTGGACATATAACAGATAAAAAATTAATTAAAGATGTGATATTAGATCTGAATCGTTTGCTTCCTGTTTTAGAATTGCAGCATTTAAAAAGAGTACATAAAAACAAGGTGCTTATCTGTTTGTTTGAGGAAAATATGGAAAAAGATATTATGTTATCCTTGAAACAGCTTGGATTCAATACTAGTTTACTTGCTCCAAATTTAGAAATTCTCCAAGTATTAAAGTATGCACCAAAAACTCGAGCCCAATTTTTAAGAGGTAATATCTATTGGCCCATGAATTTTCATGAAGATAAATATGTTGAAAGATTATTGGCTAACACTGTTTTCTCGTCTCAAGAAATAAAACTCCATGAAAAATGGATGGGGGCTGCTGTAGAAGCTGCAAAAAAGTCAAAAATCAAAAGTGGGACTGCTATTGTCGACCCAGTTAAAAATATACTAATAGCTGTTGGAAGTGATGCTAGAGATGAACATCCACTTAAACATTCTATAATGGTTGCTATTGATTTAGTTGCTCATGCTCAAGGGGGAGGGGCATGGGAGGCTCACTGCGCTGATTTTCACAACAAAAAAATTGTAAAAAATTTTGAAAGCAAAGATGACGGACCTTATTTATGTACTGGCTATTATATATACACAACACATGAGCCATGTATAATGTGCTCAATGGCTCTAGTTCATAGCCGAGTAAAGAGAATATTTTACGGAATTCCTTCTTCAAATGGTGCTCTTGGAACTTTGTTAAAAATTCATTGTTTAAAAAATTTGAACCATCATTATGAAGTCTTTAAAGGTCTTCTGAAAGGAGAAGTAAGCGTGCTATAACTTAGCAATACCTGGGTCACAAACTATTTTTCAAAGAAAAATAATCTATTGTAAATATTTGGATGCTATTAAGAATATATGTTAATTTAAAAATATATAGTCTTTATAAAATGAAGCATGTATATTCTATTTGTTACGTCATGGTGTCCATGATTTAATGTGAAGATTTTTGAAACTGTGAATTTTTAAGTTATATTATTTCTAAGGGTGTTAATAAATGTGTTTTATTCACCTTTATAACTCTTTTATTTATTTTCAATCCTAGCATATTCCTTATTACTAATCAATTTTGGGGTCTTTTTCCCTATTCTAGTTATATTTGTATGCATGTATTTTGTCTGAAAGTTATACTAGACTATTTATTATAAAACCATTGAATTATTTAACCAGTTATAGCAGTCACACATTGTATTTATTTATTCTTTTACTGTGTGAAAAAAGTATTTTTTATAATGTTATGAGTTAGAACTGAGCTTTCAATTTTTTTTTCTCGGTTGTAGACTATGGACATTTTGATAAGTTTCATAAACATTTCCGTTAAATATTTTATTTGAATTTCCTCTCTTTAAAAAAAAAAAATTAATTTATCAATAACGAGCGCATTACGGGAAACCATTTACTAAAAATGACTATGTCTAAATTGCATACAACAGCAGGCTTTCTGTGTTTGAAGATAGATATATAGAAATTATATTAATGATAAAAAGGATTCCATCGCTAACAAAACTATGAACTGAAATGTATCATAATGTTCGTCCATCCTCTCTGTGTCTTTTAGTCATTTGAAGAAAAAATAATTTTCACTTTTTTTTTTAACACCATTTAAACTATTTTGGTAAGTGACTTTTTTTAACTTCAAATAACTTTTACTTACTTCAGCCAATGTTATATTGTTTACCATTATACACTTGCTATACTTGTTATATTATCAAGTATTTGTTATGTACACAAACATCTTACATTAGTTATTAAATTTATTTTGTGAAAATATTTTCTTCCAATATCCTCATTCTTTTATTCGAACTTTATTTATATCAAAAGAGCTTTCTTAAAAATGATTAAGGGTGAAAGAAGATTCTCCTTTCCTAAATTTATTCCAAGTATATTTAATATAATTCTCCTATAGGAAATAATAATCAGTATTCATTCAATTTTCCTCCTATTAGATATTCATTGTTTAATATTTTATAATTTGAATGTGAGTCTTCTTACAATTCAGTTATGTGTAGAAATTAATTAGGAAACATTATAGAAATACAATTTTGCTAAATAATAAAAATATTTATTTTAATTGTTTCAGGGTTTTATTATTTTGAATAGTTTTATTATTTTGTTATCTTGTAGAATAAACGTAATTAAAAACAACTTTTCATATCTTGTTATTTAATAAAATATTATTAACTTGTGGCCTCTTGATTATTTGACGTTAAAAAGTATGTTTTTCTGATCTCA
>NW_027106407.1:629697-638866 GCF_000696795.3 Halyomorpha halys | reverse complement strand
ATAAAATATTATTAACTTGTGGCCTCTTGATTATTTGACGTTAAAAAGTATGTTTTTCTGATCTCATAACCGAACTATGTTATTTCAAATTGTTTGTCAAATTTTGGTTTAAAATCATCTCTTTCTGTTCAATATTTTACTTTAGTACAATATTTTGAACTTTAGTTTTTGATCCATAAATAAGAAATTAAAGTAACCATGGGTGGTCTGCAGTATAAGTACAGAAAGAAAAGCTGTATTATATCAATTTTACCATTATATTCCCTATTAATTAATAAGTTTTCTTTCTCTGGAAGTATTATTCTAATGGATTTTAATTTATCGAGATAATCTCTCCCATTTATATTTTATTGTTATATTACTTTTATTAGTTTAAAAATTGTGATAATGAATTAAAATATAGTTTTCTAGGATAGAAAATATTTGGACAATCTACTCATAATCCTTAATCTGATCAGTTATATTTTGTTTTTGTACTCAAAAATTAAAATTAGTTTCAACCTAATAAATTGCTTTGGAAGAATTTTGTACAAATTTTTAACTTTAATGAATGTTTGGAATTATTGGTTTATTTTTTTAATTTGGTTAAAGAACTTTAGTTTTATTATGATCTCTGATATCTATAATCTGCTCAGCTTAAAAACTCCACAGCTAGGAAACTTAAAAATAATTGTGATTGAATGTTTCGAAATACTCTGATTTTGATTATTAAGAAAAATAATAATGTAATTAAAAAAAGCTTTCAAAAGTTGGTTTATCCCATTTCATCTGGGAACATTTTCTTCTTTGAATGTGTTCTTTAGAACGACAGAAGCCTTTGTCAGTGGACAGTCACAATTGGCCAATTGAAAATAATCAGGGTCATGGGCAACATGCAAGTGGTGTAAACCCTGCGCAATTTATCAATCTATTTCTTTCTCTAATGGCTTCCTTCCTTCTACATTTGTTATTCATCATATATTCTCTACGATCCTTTATCATAATCTTCTATTCACTCTTAGGACTATTTTACCAATAGATGTGATCATGGATATTCTATGGAATCCTGAATTGACATCCTTTCATATTATTTAAATATTCTCAATCCTCTGACAATCAAGAAAATAACCTTTTTAGGTTATGAATATTTAGATTACTCAGTGAGATATTATTTTTTGGGTATTAAAATAATAAAAGTTTCATAGTTCCTTATAGAATATCATTTCTCTGATAACAATTTATTGATTCTAAATAAAACATCCAATTATACTTTCTAACTTTATTTTTATCATTTATTTTGCTTAATGCTAATTTCAACCGATTTATCTAAGACCTTGTTATCTAAACCTGGTGTAGCAAGAATCCTCTAAAGCATCCTTTAAAAAGTATTATTTTTATCTTTATCTGACTTTCTTTTTAATGAATGTTTTTAGAAAAGAATTAGAAGTTTCCAGAACTGAGTCTCGAGTCTCCAAATTACTGGCTAACAATTCTCTATCCATTTTTTTGCTAATTCAGGCTTTTATCAGGATCGAAAATTTATTACTTTACATGCACTGACAAATTCCAGTATATCTCCCATTAACTGTCTAAAAATAAACAGATAATGTGAGATATGCTTTATTTTATCTGTATACATCTATTTAGATTTTTTTTTTTTTGTGTGTTTGTGTGTGTGTGTGTATATATAAAGATTTTTGGAACATCTTCATTTTCTATAATTTTCCCCTGAAGAACAGATGTCCTGCTATTAAAGTGCACTCAATATTTCTTGAACAATGGCATAAGTTTAGATAAAAAAATCAATTTATGATGAACCATTATGCCATTTATTATTTCAAAACATCAATTTGCAATTGATTCATCATGAAAAATGGGTAAAGTGCTGGCACAATACATTTATTAGTTAAATTTGGTTCCAACGTACACAAATATCTGAAACACAAAAAATTAAAAGAATTGAATAAAGTTTGACATCAATATTTCAAAAAATATGTAGTTAAAATGTTTATATTCTCCTGTAAAATCAACATTATGTAAGATGAGCTCCTATTCATGAAAACTAGCGATATGAGATATTTTGTTTTCTATTTGATGTTGCCTGAATTGGTGAAATATTGATTAGTTTATTGGTTGCTGGTTTTAGAAAATTAACCCTTTGTTTTGGAATCTTTCAATTGTATCTTAACAAGAAATGTATGCCTTTTGTTGAGGTTTCGCTCTTCTTTTGGGGGTCCACTCAGCATTGCATCTAGCTACTTAAATGAAAAATTATTACTACTATTTAATGATTTATAGTATATTATACATATTTATAGGTAACTTCTGTATTTTACAAAATATGATGTTCTAATATTGGCTAGCTGAGCTGCTCGAGTCAGTTGCTCTTTTAATGACAGTCTCTTTTTCCATGATATTTCATGAGGACTCTCATGACTTTGTTAGATGTCATTTTATCTTGTTTGCTGAAGAAAACATACTGTAGAACATTTACATTTAATTAATTAGTGTGTGTAATTTTGAAAACGTATGTTGGTATTTTCTCAGATGGATTGTATAGTGTAGGAGGTAGTGTTGCTGCTTTAAAACCATGGAGGTATGAGGTTGTTCATCTTTTTGTTTTCTTTTCCTTGTTATTAATTTTCACTATTTTATTTTCTCTTTTTTTTTTTTTTTTTTTTGTATATTCTTATTCTTATTGGGAATATTCACTTGTAATATGTTTCCAATTTTGCTGTACTATATTAAGTGTTACTGGGTAAAAAATTTATTTCAATATGATGTATATTTCTATTATAATTTTTTTTAATATTTCTTATCTGTTAATTTAATGGCCCTCCTGTTTAATTTTTTTGCTGTTTTCCTTTGAATTTGAAATTTTGGGTGACTAGAGAAAAAGTTAATGAATCTATTACCATATTTCAACATTTTAGTATTTTTTGTTCATAATTTGCTGTTTCTCATGAACACTTCCTTGTCTTGGAATCTGAATTAGATTTCCTTTCATAGATTTCTATTTTGATAGCTATTAAAAATTTCTAAAATTTAATTTGTTGATTTATATCAACTATTAAAATTAAATCTTCTATGTATTTTAAAATTAATAATGTTTATTTTATTTTTTCAATTTGTGACTTTGTTAGGATGGAATCACTTAAATTAACCAACAAAACTCACCCATATGTAATCCAAATAACTTCTTGTAAAATGATTGTTGTAATTAAGATAGTTGTTTTTACAGAATAACTATTATATTCATAGCTCAACCCCTTTCTAAAAATGTTATTTGTTATTAATGGTTTGTAATTTCATCATTAGGTTTTTAGACTATCATCCACGGAGATAATAGTGAATAAGGATTATACATCCCAAGTTATTATTTCATATTCTATTCCTGCATCAATATTATTAAAAATTTCTTTTAATTTGATAACATTTTTGATCTCATAGTTATTTTTATTAATTAATTGATTTAAGGACTGAGATAATGCTTCATTGAATTTGTTCATAGTATTCATAGCAAGACTTAATTTATTGTTAATTTTGTGCAGTTCAATTAGACTGCATTTTAGTTGGCATACAATCTGGAGCTAATAATGATTTGTAGTATGTTTGTTTTTCCTAATTCATGGATTTATTTTGTTTTTTGTTTAGATGTAAGTATTTATTTATTATATAGCATTTATGCCAATATCTGTTCTTTGTATAGTTTCAAATATATTTTCCAATTTGCTTATCAATTTAATTACCTTTCTGTCTATATTCTGAAAATCACAGCTAAAATTTATGTTCTAAGTGTATCTATTATATTACTAATATTAAGGTGGCTATCAGTCATTAGGTTTTCAAGATGTATTTGATATACTTATAGAGATATGATGCTACTCATTTCTGCAGCTGTCAGTCTACTCTCCTGTTTATCTGTTAATATCCAATTTTAAAGTCTATGTAGGAGTACAGGCATGTTCACCGACTTTACTTTTCTTTCTATTTCTCTCTTTCCAACCAGAGTATTGCACCACAACCTTGGCATTTAATAGGATTTTTCTATAGGAAATGTTAGCCCAAAAATAAATTTTAATGATCTTTTTATTTGTTAGAGTTTACTGTTTCAAACCTGGGTTTATTTATTAAACCAGGGTTTATAATTGTTATAAAAAACTATTCAAAATAGAGGCAAATTTCATTTAAATAAGATATAATATGAACAAATCTTTAAATATCTATGTTATTTCATTGAAAATCTGCTATTTTCTGCCAATAATTATTTTTAAAAAAAATCTGTTACTCTATGGATTAAACAAAAAATATAAGTATATTTGCTACTAAGCTTAATTCTTAGTTATTATGGTTTATTATCTATTTTCCAATAGGCGATGGGTACATTTCAGCACTGAACTCATTTTTTTGTCTTTATCAGACTTATAAAATAAAATAGGTTCTGCACATTTAAATACACAGCAGGGGCTCCTGATTGAACATTATTCCTGATAATAATATTTTAAGTCACCTAAGATAGTTTAATTAAAATCTAAGAAATTAAGTCTTGCTATGAATACTATGAACAAATTCAATGAAGTATTATCTCAGTCCTTAAATCTTGCTCAAAATCAATTAATTAATAACAATAACTATGAGATCAAAAATGCTCTCATTATTAGACTAAGGTTGGGTTTCTTCTGCATATCTCTTAACTTTTCCTAAATTAATTAAATATAATTTAAACATGTTACAACAACACTAATGATACTCTAATGAAAATAACTGTTTAAACTGTATTCTGTTGGGTAAAACTAACTTCCTGTGTAAACAGATGATAAGAAATAGTGGTCTTAAGAAAGACATATGATGTTTTCTAAATAATTGTTTTGACTTTATGATTCTGTTATTAAATTGTTGGTTAGAGATTTAAGTAATGTTGTGGTGTAAAAAAAAAAAAAAAAAATATGTAGCACTTGAACACTTTTCTCTTCAATTTGAGGATATTTCATATACCTGCACAAAGACTGATTTTTTGTAGATATATAAATAATTCATTAATTGTTATCACTATATCTTATTTCATTATCAATTTCTGTTACTAATCTTGTAGTGGTTGGGTTCGTTTTAGTATTCTAGGGATTAAAGAATGATAATGTAATACATTACAGATATAATACAAAATTGTTCAGGTCAGAGTTGACAGCCAAACTTTACCTCGTTCAAACGGACCCCACAGGAATCAAAAGGACTGTCTCCAAACTCTCTTCATTTTATATTTTAAATTATGCATGGATATTATCTCTATCCTCGCACAAATTTGAGTAATTAAAAGAAGTGTTTTATTACTTACTATTATTAATTTTTAATTAATCATTGCTAAAAATTAGATAATTAAAGGCAAATTGCATATTTAAAAAATAAGCTTTCCTGATCAGTGAACACACCACAAAGAATCTATGCCATAGATTAATATTAGTTATCATGGCAGCATCAGAGGAAGCAGGAAAGATCTCTTCTAATATTTACAAGGATTCATATTTTGAAAGAGTTTATTCAGTATGTGCATTTCCGTGGCCTCCTCGCTAAGCTTTTGCTAGGTGATGAGGTTTTCTACCGCTGCTCTCTAGTTTCTTACTCCCAGCAATGTTTGGCATCCTGTGCCACACAGTCCTCCTATCTGAATGTTGGTAGTCTTTTACCTCTAGTTCGGTAGAGGTTTCCTTCTGAGATTAGTCTTGGGAATCATTCATATTCATCTGGGAAAAATGTCTGTCCCAGTAAAGGTTTCCAATTTTTATAAGTTTGATGGTAGCTTCCCCAAATAGCTTATATATTTATGTATATCAGCTAGAAACTATCATGCCACAATAATTGTGAGAATTAATTTACTGAATGTGAAAAAAAAAAATAATAGCTTTACTGTTGAAACAAAGGGAACATTGGACCATTAATAAATTTATACAGAAAAATATGATTGAAAATGATAATTTAAGTAATGTTGGCTTCTAATAGAAGTATTGTTGGCTGTTGGGAATTCTTGGGTTGGGAAGTATGAATAATTACAGTAATTGCTAACCATTGAACTTAATTATTTGAGATTAATTACTTTATGGAAAATTTAATATTATTTATCTAGTTCAAATTTCATCAATATTAAAAATTCCAGGTTAAATTAGTTGTAAAAAAAAGTATAGAAACGTTCACATATTAAGCTGGTAGTGACTGAAGAGCACATTTTCATAATGTTCAACTCAATATTAGAAATTAAAAAAAAATATTTTTGGAATGTTATCTTCCCGATCTCTCAGTTTACTGTTACTATTTGTGTATTCCTATCGAAAGTACTGGGAAAATCAGGAAATTCATTGAATTATTTTATAAAATAAGTTTGTTTAATAACTTAGTTGAGAAGTTCAGTTTTATAACTTATTTTTATAGTGACTTTGGCAGTGTTTGATTTTTCTTTAAAACTCATTTCGATGATAATTTTAATGTAAGCAGTCTTTCAACCCTCGATCTACCTCCAGTTTTTTGTTAATCAGATATTGGATACATGTTTTTGTTGTCTTTTACAATAATTTTCTTTTGTTGAGTGAGTCCTTTGGTTATCTTCTTATTTTTTCTATATTCATTGTAAGGATCTACTGTAAAATTAGAGTGAATTTATTATTCAGTATTTTACTAATACTTTCATTAGATTTTTTAAATAACTGTTTATTTATTTTTTTTTACTTTATCTTTGTAATAGACCTGTTGACATCATTTTGTAATGTATTAATGGATTAATAAAATGGTGCATCTAATTTTCTTCTTATCATTGCGATTTGAAATATTTTTCATTATCTAACTTATGAGTAGTCCTCAGAATTCTTATATCTTATTCCCAAAGTAATTTTATAATCACCTTTAGGTATTCAATTTAGTTTTATTTAATAATAAACTGATGAGCCAGTTCTTTATTTATTTTATTTTTTCCTCTTTGGTTGTATCATTCCTGTAGTTAGTAAGATATTCTTGTCACAAAAGTTGCTACAATATATGCAGTATGATATTGTCACTGTAAAATACTTTATATTAATGTGAATGTTTACTTAAATTTAAAATTGAATTGATTTGAGTCTTTTAATTCATTTAAATTTTAAAAAATAGTTTTTTATGTTATTTGTCTTAAGATTTTAACAAACATAGTGCTCCTTCTTTTTTTTTTACAGTATTTTAATTATCTTTTTATTTCTGTTTCAGGCTGTGAAAAATTGCTGAAGATTGAATATAAAACTGGATTACGGAGTGGTTAAAGTGACTATTTTGTTCTCATAGCTTTCATCATCACCTTCACCGTGTCTTTTCCCGAATGTTCTAGTGTGCGTGACATGCACAGACTTGGTGGACGGACTAAAGTGTTTCGTGGACGTCGAAATGCTCGGATATTAATAGTGGAAGAACCACAGTACTACGAAATGGCTTTTCTTCAGATACCTCATTCTGCACTTCCTGAGAAAAATAGTAAAGACCCGCCTTGTTGGTATTAAAGCACTGGTCGAAAATTATTTGTTGCCCTCAGGACATTTTATTATTAAAAATTAGTCTATTAATTAATATTTTAAAACGAATTTTATTTCTTCAAATAAAGGAAATAATTTAAAAAAAAAAAAGATAACCTGCAAGTTATTTTCCCCAACAGAGGTGGTTTTGGGGGGATATGCTAATTTATAATTATGGATATGCTGTTAGTCTCTGATGAAGGAAGTATTGATGCTTGGAATCCAATTGACAGAATGGGTGCCAAAAGGAAGCAATGGCCTCAAGATGGTTGCAACAACAATAAAATGAAAAAATTGAATGGTAATTTTATTTGTTTTTTTTTTTTAGTTTCATCGAAATATGAGGTATTTATAACCAAAGTGGACCATCCCCTTTAGTGCTTACAAAATTTTAATATAATTTCTATCAAATTTCTTTAACCTATTTTGAAAGTTTATTTTTAAATTGCAGTTAGTAGTTATAATAGCAGTTTACATAGGCAGGATGGATCTAGCCATTTGATTCAATCTTTTTTTAACCTGACAAAAGTGTGCCATAGCCACTGAGGGCCTATTGTACGCCATCTGCTTAAAGCAGGCCAGATGCCTTTGTGAATCTGGATATCATGTATGGATCAACCGTCTTGCAAAGTTTAGGATTTAAGATACAATATTTCTCAAAGGTGAGGAATCATATTCTGGCCAGTGCATCACATCTGCACATGATCTGATACGCAGTTTCATCATCCTTTCCTGGAATTGGTGACTGTGTGTCTCATTTTCTAGAGATGCTTGTTCAGCTGACAGTGTCCTGTCACCCATTTTAAAGTACTCTTGTCCATATTAAGAACCGGGTTGGTCCTTTTTCTGCAGGAGCCTTTTAGGAACATGTTTGACTGCTCTAGTCTTCTGGTGTTCCTTCAAAATAACCCAGCCTTGCCCTCAGCAATTGCTTTGATGTGTCTCTTCGCATGGCTAAGTCTAACCCCTACATATGGGGTTGGGTGAAAAGGGGACAGACTCAGATACCTTTCTGGTGAGGTAGTCCGCTCTCTCATTGCATTTAATGGCCTAGGCCAGCCACCCATTCAACCCGCACCCTGTTGGCTAAGAAAAGAGAGTTCAAATTAGTCTTGCGCTCTTGCACCAATTTGAAGCGGGTTATATAAAATATGATTCAATCTTGCTCTGCCAACTTAAGATTAAAGATAATTAGTCCAATATGTTAAACTAGTTTCATCTCCTGAATGGTTTAAAAATTAATGAAATTCTTTATACCACTAATAAATGGTATGAAATATGATGCTTTGACATTTCAAATTCAATTTTTACAAAAATGTAGGGTAGTCCACTATGGTTCTTTATTCTTCTTAAATTATAATTGTGTTTATTTCATTAGAAATGATATTATTAAATGTTAATGAAAATTACTGAGGCATAGAGATTGGAAAGTAAATCAAAAATTGAGTCAATAAGTCAATTCCCTCAAAGAATTGTTCTCTCCAGTGATTCATACAAACAATTATGATTCACTTAGAGTTGGTTAGTGCTCTTTTGAGGAAAGTGGAATAAGTGGGAGTGGAGGATATTTTGTAAATTGCCAATCCATTACAAAAGACTGATCTACATGACTATTATAAGGCCTATCTGGACATACGGAGTTGAGCTTTGGGGCTCCACTAAACCAT
>NW_027106407.1:578765-624567 GCF_000696795.3 Halyomorpha halys | reverse complement strand
TAGAGGTACATCTTTTATTTAGGCAAATATGTTGCTATTTGGGATTTATTTTTGTTAATTAATTAAATAAAGATTTATTTAATACTATTTTTTTTTTTTTATTTAATAGTGCCCGGTAGTATTCGTCAGTTCGCTTTTGAACCCCCACTGCCGCCACAATGACAATAAAAAATTTCAAAATAGCAAAATTGTTCTTAATGGCCTACTAAGGAGGCCATACTGATGTTTCTGATTCAGAGAAACATAAAATCGACTCTTCTCTTTTTGTCCAATTTTATATGGTATCAATTTAAAGTAAATGGTTTTATTTTCAATAGTACTCCCATCCCATTTTGGTTTAAATTAATTAGTTATTCTATATTGCAACTCTAGTTGCAACATACAGAGTTTCATAATGAATATTCTATTAGGAAGATAAAAAAAACAATATATGTATACTTTTTACTGTGACTGTAAAAGGGCTGTGGTGTAAAGGCTGGGTATACACTTGTTGCCTGCTATTTGTGAAACTACTTGCCTAATGTTTGCAAATTATCAAATATGAAAGCAAAAATAAATTGCATTGAAAATATGTCCTTTTTTAAAAAACAAAACAAAAAAACATTATTTTGTGATTTTAAACATTAGGAGTTGAATTATAAAAATGATCTGATTTTGAAGAATTGATTGATACCTAATAAATCAGAAAAAAGTAGGAATTACTAACAATTAATCCAATTAACAGCTAAAAGTTATAAAGCTATGAATAAATAATAATTTCAATATCTATACCACCCTTTTGATATTGTTGAGTATAAGATCTAAAAGCTATGAAGAATGAATCTTACAGGAAATACCTATAAGATTCATTCTTATAGGAATTGACAGATAATCTGGAAAGCTGTATCACATCTCCAGATGTATTGGGTTGTAAAATATGTTCGTAGCGTTTTTCAATATTTCAATTTAATCCTCTCTGTGTTTATAAAATCATGTTTACTTGGTCAATAATGTTTACATATTCTAAAAAAGCATTAGTTAAGGTGCTTTTATGCATCATTTTCAACCGAGATTCCTTATCTTTAAGTGGTATTTTGCTTGCTCAAAATGGAAGAGAAAAAATTCATTTTTGTCATTTAATGATTTTTTATTTCCGAAAAGGAAAATCTGCTGCACAGATGGTTAGCAAAATTTGCAGTATTTATAGCGATCATGCCTTAGGATAAAGCACCATCCATGATCCCCCCACCCTATTCACCAGACCTTGCCCCAACAGATTTTCACTTATTTTGGGCCCTTCAAAACTCTCTTAATGGGAAACACTTTAATTCGCTCAAGGACTGCCGAATGCACATAGAGGAGTTCATGGCGCAAAATCTGAGAAGTTCTGGGAGGACGGAATTAAAAAATTACCTGAAATATGCCAACAATAGATCCAAATGGGTCATATATAATTGATTAAAAATATTTACAAGAATCTGAAGTTTTTATTGAAATCACCAGTAAAAAACGCAGCAAACTTATTACTATTACAATCTGATATGTAGGAATCTTTATTGGCCTTCCAGTCTTTCTCTTTAACTTGTATTACTTTATATGATCATTCTTCCCACTTGTTTGAAAAATGCTTCAATTGATATTGAAATTTTCTGGCACTATTTATCACAATTCGATTTTGCATTAGTTTTTATTGTCTTATATAATTTCTTATAACTAAAATATAAAATTTTCTTTCCAGCAATACTGATTCTGGAGAACAAACTTCTCCTCCAAGATGCAAACCTAAGCCTACTTTTCCAACTGGTAAGTGATTTAATTGAACAAATTTTATTGCTGAAATTTTATAACCTTTAAAGTAAGAATTTGCAATCCTACACACATTCCTGTGTGTATTTATATGAACAGCAGTGTCCTAAAATGAAATGTTCACAACTGAAATTACATATTCAAAGCACCAATTAACTTACTTATATGAACAGCAGTGTCCTAAAATGAAATGTTCACAACTGAAATTACATATTCAAAGCACCAATTAACTTACTGTAAATACAACTTTTTCATTATTTTTACCATTTTCTCAAAAGTGTGACTAATGATTTTGATAAAACCTGTTGATTTATTGTACAATGCCAAGTAGGTCTTACCCACATTGAAATAGTCTGTCAAATTTTCAAAATATCTTTCTCTAAAGTTCCTTTATTTTATTTTATATATTTTTTTCTTTAAAATAAACTAGACTAATAGTTAGTAGTTATAAAAAATGAATACATACGAACTATAAAAGAATTTGATAATTAACCAAAGGTGAAAAATAGATAGATCTTTTCCCAGGTTGAAAACAAATTTCCAATAATAGTTGTATTATATAATACAATTGTACAATTGTATTGTATAATATAGAGGTGGAAACCCAATTGTTTTAGAAAAATCAATACCTAGGATATACATATAGTGACGTATAGTAATGCATAGAATATAGTAAAGGTCTAGTCTAGGTTTTTTGTTTTATAATGCTTATTCACATATGATTTAACTGATATTGGAAGAAATCCTTTCACATCCTGATAATTAATGCAAAAGCTGTTATAGACAATAAAAATTCTCAAATGCACTCATAATGAATATACTCTAAAAGCTGTTCCAACCCAGATTCGCTCTCCGGTTTCCACATCTTCCTCATTTCATTATTATTAAAACATAATCAACCAATAATGTAAAAGAATATGTAATCAATAATTAAATTGATATTAAATATCATTTTATTCAATTTAATCGAGAGATAAACAAGTAATATCTTTCGTTCTTGGTGTACAAACTTGTACAAAAACTGTAAAACAAATGTGGGATTTTCATGATCTTAGGCTCTAATTAAAAGTTCTCGGAATCAGTAGTACTTTGAAACAGTTTGTGGATGATTGATTGATGGAAGTGGCTTCTTCCACTTCTTTGGTTCCAGTCAGTCTCCTCCTTGGACATATTCTTGATGTCCTGTTGGTTTTCCTTAGACTTTCTATTTATTTTCATATAAAAAAAATGTAATAATGTTTACATAATTTATTGTATGTGATGTATTACAGTATTATACGTAATTCATATAATAATGTTTGTATTTATAGGATTTATATTTATTTTTTAATTTATTTGACAGGAAGAAACATTGATTATAACAATCACAGCAGTCCCCCAGCACCAAGTATCGATAAAAATCTAACTTCTGTTGATAACAATGTTGTTACTTCAGCTCCTGCTACTTCTACTGTTAAAGTTTCTCCTGATGAATCCAGGGGACCCTTTACACCTGAATCTTCACCCATAAATACTGAGTAAGATTTCTTAATCTATGTTCTGTCAAAATAATTACTGTGAAATATTTTATATAAATGAAATATAGAGTATTACAGTGTTAAAGTAACATTATTTTATCCCTTAAAGTTAACATTATTTTATTTTGATAATATAGCTAGCTATAAGATCAGACAAAATTATATGGCTATGGTTTGAATAAGGTCCGTTTACATAAGGTTTGTTTTTACATTTGTAATAATTGTTTTTTGTGAATGTGATGATCAAACTGAAGTCTATTTTTATCATTTAAATAAAATAAATGTTATCCAATTTTAACTGAGGTTTATGTTCATCGTTGTTTAGGAATGTGTGTTACATGAATGTTTGTTTTTACTTTCTATCTATGCCCGTAACAAAATAGAGATCATGAAAAAAAGATTTATTTATAATCTAATTCGTATGAACTCATTCTTATATCTCAAACGTTTTCAGATCTATCTTTTAATGCCATTTTCACAATTTGATGAGAAAAAAAAAACATATGTCTCATTAGAACAGATCCATTAACTTTTACAATTCTTAAAGCCATCCATATTTGTGTGTGAACACTCTCTGGTAGTTTCATAAGGTACTTACAATATAAATAATAACAAACTGTCCTTAACAATACAGAATGATGACTAATAATCATCATGTAAACAGGCTGTGACTAATCCTTACCACAAATTTTATTTTATTTGTTTGATAATTAAACAAAAATAATACATAACTTTGCAACAGTTTTTTTTATTTTGAGGATATTTCTAATATATGATGTAATTTTATTTTGCTATGTTTTGGAGTAACCTATTAAATTTATTCAAATAGCAGGTTAAATAATTTGAAGTCTGATGAAAACAAAACCTCTCGGTGTTATTCTTTGGCCACACTCAAGAATATAGTTGCTTATGATTAAATTAACCTGGAGTAGTTACAGACTACTAAAAAAAATCTTTTTACAGAACCTTTCCACTTAATCAGTTCTTGACTTTTTTAAAAATAAAAATAAACTAATTTAGTGTTTGTGATTAAATTAGTTGTATCCACCTCTGACCACAAAAATCTACCTGTAATAATTAGTTTTAAGTTGTTTTAATTTTGACAATATAAAATTTTCTTTTTACATTTTCTGATGTATGGAGTTCTTAATTTTAAGAAGTGTTTGTTTAGGAGAGTTAGTAATCTTGTGCTTTTATAAACTTTAACCATTCTATTTATTATTACAGTGCTTCCATACCAATCTTTCTTTCTAATTGTCATTAATTGGTGTTTTTTCTTTCAGATTTCAGTACGTCCTAGCTGCACCTACGTCTATTGCAACTAAAGTTGGAGATGAAACTTTGACTTATTTAAATCAAGGACAACCCTACGAGATCAAACTAAAAAAACTTGGAGATTTGTCTGAGTATAGGGGTAAAATCTTAAAAGTAAGTTTAGTTAAATTTTATTTTCATTACTTGCCTTGTAAAGTCAACTTTTCTGGTGATGGATAATAAATAAAAGGGAAAATCATAATTTATTGAAATAAACTATTTATTAAAAAAAAATTATAATGATCCACCTTTAAATATTCTAGAAGAAACTAGAATGATTGATGTTTTTGTTCTAACCCTCATCATCGAAATCATCACCCTTCTGCTTTTCACCATATACCTATTTATTGTGAGACCTTATTCTTTTTTTTACATAATTTCTATGGTATATTTGTTTGGAAAGTTTTGGTGTAGTTCTAAAAATTTACTCATTAATTGTTTTCTGATTATGAATTTCAACTTTTTGCTCTCCTATTTTTCCTGTACATATTAAAAAAAAAAAAACTCAGCAAATTGATATTTTTATTCCATAGCATGGAAATCATGAATTTTTAAGCAAAATTACATCCTTGGAGTAAATTATTTATATCTTTTACTCCATTATGGTTTTTATTTATTGTTTAGGAGCAACTGGTTGTAGTTTAATAGAGTTCAGTCAAATAAGAACCCAGAAGAGATCCCTATAAAAAGTTTTAGACGCTGTGGCCTTGCTGGAAACGAGAGGGCAGACCAGGACCAGCTAGCCAAGGAGGGGACCTTGGGCCCGCCATTCGACTTTGACCTCAGCCTCAATGAAGTAAAGATGCTTAATAAAGCCACCATTAGGCAATGATGGATTAGGAGCCACCCCCATCACGATGCCAGAGATGCCATCCACCAATTTACTCGACAAGAACAAATCCTCATTTTTTGCTTATGCATGAGGCACAGCTGTCTCAGAACCTACCTATTCTGAAAGCTCCATATTGGCTCCACTCCTCTCTGCGAGTGTAGAAAAGGTGAACAAAATGCTGAGCACAAACTCCTAACATGCAAGCAGAACAGACGCTGACGCTCAGGACTTGAGTGGAGAATTTGTCCTTTGCCAGTTTCTGGGCCACTACCCTTTCAACCTTCGGAGAGTTGAATCTTTGTATGAATGATTAATGATTGATAGTGATTGTGCTGAGGAATTAGAATGATGAGTGATTTACCCATTGAATATGGTGAATCTTGATTTAATTAGCTCTGAGACAAATGGGATATTAAGGGCATGATGTTGGGTATTGTTGATTACATAGTAAGGAGCAGTGTTTCATGCTATTAGAGGAAAATAACAAAAAACATTAATATATGTATATATAGTTGACCATAAAATAAATAGTTGTAAACTATTTTTGTTTCTCCTTTGACCGCAACCCTGACCATCTTCTTATATAAAAAAACTTTAATTTTTTTTTTATACCTGGGGAAAATTTGAGTTTACATAGTTGAAATTTGTTATCAATCCTCCCCCCTCCAAAAAAAAAAAAAAAATGCGGAAAACTTCCCAGCTTGGGGAAAATTTCAAAACTTTCCATTAAGATATGATTGAAGTATGAAACTTAATTATTAAGTTGACTTAAATATAGCAATCTGATTATGGTGAAATATTTTTCATTATATAAATACTTCCAAATCTAAGATTTGGTTTATCTGGACTTGATTAATTTTATTTATTTCCAATTTCTACATTTAAGAATCTTCATCCTTGAAATCAAGTAACTGATTAATTTTTAATATTGGTTTTCTTGTAGAGTGTCATTCGCCTTAGTTTTCATGAAAGGCGTTTACAGTACATGGAACGTGAGCAAATGGCAGCTTGGGAAGCTAGCCATCCAGGCGATAGCATTTTAGAAGTTGATCTTCCCCTTTCATATGGAATTTTCGACATTCATCAAGACCACAATCATCTGAATGCTGTCGAATTTCTTTGGGACCCGACTAAGGAAGGTGGAGTTTATATTAAGGTAAGAAATTTTGTTTTCATTTTATTTTTTATGACATCAGTCCATCTTGTTCTTAATCACTATATTAAATTAGTTTTAATATCATTCATATACATTATGTTATATTTAAAAATACATATTCTGATCGGAGACAAAATTCAGTTAAAACACGTAAATACCGTTTATAAGGCCACATTTTACAAGTATAGGTTTGCACCATTTTCCAATTTCAGGCACTTTTTAAGTAGTGATCGATTTAACTATTTTAATCTCCTCTTCCCGTTTCAAGCAAATATTTCAAAAGTGACATAGGACCGTGCTAAAAAGGGTTTTTAGAGGGGCTGGTTTGCTAAGATAGGATTTACTTAAGTATATGTTCTTACCTATTTATTTAATTGATAAATTTAACTTTTTTTTCTGTTTAGAAATTTTTTTTTTATATATATATTTCTAGTTTATGTTTTTGCTTGTCTCTTTTATTTATTATTTACTTATTCTAATATGTCTTTTTTTGACGGGGGCAATGTTAGCAGCGGGGTAACACGCCAGTTTACCAACCCACAGGTGGTCAGATCAAATCCCGGTTCCACCCAGGCTTTTTTCAAGTGCAAAATTCACTCACAACCTCCCCTTCCCCGAGCATTTGTGAGGCCTGTTAGCCAATGGGTGGTATTCACAAAAAAATAGGCGTGGGAATGATGAACCCACCCTACGATAAAACCATGCCAAGAAACGTGCGATGTATTAGGAAATACTATCCTAAATCCTACTAGGAGGACTTGGACCTCCATGGTCTGCTGCCCATATAATAATAATAATATATATATGTCTTTTGGCCAGAAATGACTTTTTTTTTTTTTATTATTCTCAAGGAAATTATTCCTGAAATAATGTTTTATTTTTTCTATATTATTCTATTGACTATATTTTCAACCACCACATTTCCTCAAATCTTGATTAAGGTTGTGCCATTTTTTTAGCGAACATCCTATTTATCAAAAATGTTTGAATTTTTTGTCATATAGGTGCATTATTAATATAAAAATATATGCAAAATTTAGTTTCATATTTTACTTTAATTAAATGTAGTTGTTAAGTTTATTTTGCTAAATATAATTTTATTTTTCAATCAATTTCTATTATTTGCTATACCCTTTGGATTGCATATTGTACCCATTTGGATATTTTCAGACAAGATCTGTTATCAATATTTATTCAAATTTGAAATATTTTGTTTGAAAATGAGATAAAACAAAAAGAAACAAGATATCCTTACACAAAAATTTTAGAAGAAAAACTGATGTTTAAGAACCATTAAATATTATTGCAAAACGGAAGTGATCAGTATTGTGAGATTTATTGAGAAACTACTGGTGTAGGACTATAAATACTTATTTATATTGTCAGTTATTCTTTATGATGTGTATATTTTCTTTTAGGTAAATTGTATTAGTACTGAATTCACCCCAAAAAAGCATGGTGGTGAAAAAGGTGTTCCCTTCCGAATTCAAGTTGAAACATATTTACACGATGACAATATTATCAGAAGATTGCATGCAGCTTCATGTCAAGTCAAGGTTTTCAAGGTATAAAAATTATTAAGGTTTTTATGTTTTTAAATTATTATTCCAACATTATATCAAATAAATAAATAATTATATTTTAGTTGAAAGGTGCTGATCGCAAACATAAACAAGATAGAGAAAAGATTCTGAAACGCCCTATAATTGAACAAGAAAAATATCAGTGCTCATACGAAGTCACCATCTTGACTGATGTAAGTATATATTTTTGCATTTTCATTTGGACTGAACTTAATTTCCTAATCATATTGTTTTATTTTATTCATTTGATTTTTTTTTGTTTACAAAAATAATTTAGTGTATTGGGAAAATATAGGAAGGATTTTTCAGAATAAAAACTTACATGGAAAATAAAGATTAACCCTTCAAGTGAAAAACCTTGTACCTATAATATTGTTTTATTTTACAAACTATTGTTTTCAAAAATACTTCCGTTATTTTTAAATGTAAATCCTCTGGAATAAACTGTTATTTCCTTACCTGCTGTTTGCTCTAATACAGCTCTAAATTGTATGTAATGCTGAAAGTCTTGAAAAGTTTTTTTCAGGTATTACTCGTTAATGAACAAAAAAATTATCAAACCTGTAGTTACAAAATTGTCTACAGTAATATACGATTCTATTTATTCTTAATAATAGTCTGGATGATATAACAACAATTTACAAGTTTTATCTTTGGGCTTTGAGTAAAACATAAAGTAGGTGGGAATGTACTAATAAAACTTATGATTGGAAAGAATAAGATGTATAGATACACCACTAGTGTGCCAATTTTTCATTGTCTGAAAGACTATCTCTAATAAAGGTTCTTACTATAATATTTGATAAAATGATTTTTCAGTATGAACTTCCTCAAATTTGTACTCCTATTCGGACTTCTTTGTCCTGTACCACTTGTTCTCTAGATACCATATACTATTGTTTCTTTTATTACTAAACCTATTGACCTAGCAGTCTCATTAAGAGTAAGGAGAAAGTTAGAGTCTATCTTAAATGATCTTCTTATGATGTCAACATGATTGGCATACCCAAGCAGTTGTACAGTTCTGTTGATTATTGTGCTATCGATATGAATTTTGGAATTACTGATAACTTTCTCAATCCTGATGTTAAAAAAACAGACAGGCTAACAAATTTTCTTGGTAAACACCCTTACTTGAGATAAGTGACTTGGCTAATTCAACTTGCGTCCTTTTACATGACATTCTATGTCATCCATCATAACCTGGAACATCTCTGTAGGCATTTGTTGGGTATTCCGCATTCTTCTAAGGCAATATAAAGTTCTTTTCTGCTGGTAATGTCTTAAACACTTTTAAAGTCTATGAAATGGTGATGACCAGGGAAATGAATACTTTTAACTGGAAGAAAGTGTGGGAGAGATGAAACTCGGTAATAAAGTAAATTTAGATATTCTACAGAACATTATAAGTTTGGTACCACCACTTCCTCTAGGATTTGCCACCATTTTGAAAAATGTTGGCCAAAATCTGTTTTTTTTCAAAAAATCTTCTTTTTCTATGTCCTTGAAAAAAACCAAATGTCAGTCCTCTGCTGTATTGATTTGTTTGTGACCATTATCATTGGGCAGTGTTGACCAATTGTGTTACTGCTTGTGCCAAACTTTGGCATTTATTCCATCAGCTACAATTTTTATATCATGGTTAGGAAATAGATGTGGGAATCTCTCAAGTATGTTGTGGAATTCATCCTTTTTGGTTTCAGTTGCTACTCCTTTATTGGCATAGTAACTTACTATGCCAATAAATATGCTTTTGCACTTATATTTAATTATTTTAATTATATTATTTTATAATTATATTATTATTTAATTATATTAAATATGCTCTTGGACTAACAGGTTTGAAGTTCAATACTAGTTGGCAGAAGTGTCTATTTCGGTAGATAGATGAGGGTTCGTGAGATCCTCCACCCACTATTCACCTCGTAATTCTTCCCAATTATAGTTAAACAGTTATCTTCCCCTAACATCTTGGTTTGCTTGGCCAATCGTTATAAAGAAGGTACTCTTAATTAGGAAAACATCTGGCAGTTGGGCATGATCATGAAAAAATAATCACCTCTTTCCACACGTTCACGAATTAGTACTTCCTTACAAAGTATTGATTTCCTCACCCTTCCTGGGTCGTAGCGTACAGATTTTCATTTTCATATATCCTTTTAGTTTTAAATGAAGTGTATTGATGATCATTATCTATTTATAGGTACCTGTCAGTAATGATTTTGATTACACCCCTGCCATATCTGTACCACCTCAGATCGCTAGCTCTGAATTGTAAGTACACACTTTTTTTTTTATTTGTACATTATTTAAATTCTTAATTAGTACTGACTGAATATTATAAGATATTTTGTTCACCGTAAGTATTCAATTGTATAACTGGCTTGTTTTTGAATTTTCTTTAATTGAAGGGATATTTCATTTGTTTTGTTTAATTTTTTTTTCTATGGAGACAATTAATAGAAACATTGATAATTACGTTAATTGTTTAAAATTGTATATTTACTCAAATATATTATCAGATTAGAATTACTTGTGTTAACGAAAGGTTGCATTTGAGATGGTATCATAGAAAATTTATCATAAGAATACTGTAGGAATGTTTAAATTGTGGTTGTGACATCTTATATTCCTATAGCTTCGATATGGTGTCACTGGTCTCACTAACCTACCAGGTACTGTTTTTCACAGCTCTGACATTAAAGCACTCTTGGAGAGATCTATGTATAAATTTAAAAAAGTATTGATTTATTAAATTTATTATTTTTTTTTTTTTTTATGAGATCTATTGGGATAAAGTGTTTTAGTTGAATAGAGTATTTAAGATCAACTATCATACATAAAGACCTTAATGTTCCCTATGTAACCGATCTAGCCCGAACCAGATATCACTCCTAACATTATGAACTCCCTAACCACTCAAACCCCCTAGTTTCTAACCTTGCATCCTCTTCCATTCCTGACAATCCTCCAAGGCGCCTGAAAAGAAGATGGCCATGAGACCTGCTAATGTAAAACGTCATTAGAGTGGTGCCAATGGGTAGTTTCTCTACACGCCTGTAACACTCTAATTTAACCGAGATCAGATTTACTAAATGTATTATAATGTACAGTTGTAAATAGCAATAAATAAATATTTAAAAAAAAAAGATTAACTGATTACCTATATTGTGTGAGATGTCTTTCAACCACAACTTTATTTAAAGTTAATTAAATTATTAATTTAATAATACATAATTTTGAATCAAAGCTTCATCATTAATTTTTCCAATTTCAGGGTAATTTTTATATTACAATATTTTATTGATTTGATTAGAATTTATCGAACAAATCTCCAAATGTTCTAACCCAATTGTTTTCCCTTTAAACTTAGCGGTTTTCAACTTTCACTAAAGTCAGTAAAAAGTATTGACGAAGACACACAGTGGGTCGAATCGTTGGCTATCAGTAGATGATTTTGATTATTTTGTGATCCACAATAATTCTTAATGACGCCATCTGAAAGAAAGATTAGAATTATACGTGAATTCGAAGATGATCAGGGCTGTCAAGACGTAATTAAAAAACAGTTTCAACTATTTATTAGTGGCCTGTATTCCTACCCACACTACAGGTCTTCGTTAGGGATAAAATAAAAAGATAAAGAGTAGGTAAAGCTAACGTAAGAGCTTTATACCAGTAACATAAATAAAACAGATATAAAGATGAAAGTATAAAAATACATCCATCTAAGCATAAAACAATAATATCAAGGAAGTTAGGGATGAATACCAAAAAGAAATATTAACTAATATAGTAATAAGTAATGAATTAATTACTTTTTATCAGTTAATTACTCATTATTGGGGGCGCAGTGACACAGTTATAAGGCACTATGTTACTAACTCTGGGTTTCAATCCGACTGTGTTAGATAATTCTTTTCTTTTGCACTGTAGCCATGAGTCAATCCTGTGGGTTCTGGAATCCTCCTGAGGTCCATCCAGCCTCATAAAGTTAGTACCTTTGATTGGGGAAAAATGGTTGAGCATGATCTTGAAAAAATCACCTCCTTTTCTTGACCGCAATCCTGTCAATTGTTTTTCTTTTGAAACATCAGAATGTTTGATTGATCTTCCACTCATTGAAATGCCTATTCCAGGGTATAAAGTATACTTTTTGATAAGAGATCAGTGTACTCCATTCTAACATACAATTCTTATCAGATCTATATAGCTGTCAAATACAGTACAGTCATAGGTTTCATGTACATGGTGAATTGGTTGTTATATAGAGGGTGTTTCACAGTTAAGAGTCCTAACTGAAAATATGAATGAAGAATCTCAAAACAAAAAGAAATTCCTTTGAAGGTTAACTCATTAACGCTTGGTTTAGGAAATATTCATGTCTAAAGATTTTCATTGTTATAAATTATTTAGGTTATAAGTAAATCAGGTATATTAATAAATAAAATTAGGTATAATAAGTAAATCAGTATGTGTTCCAATTTCTCTATAATGAAAAATGTAAATATTAACATTCTTATTGAATGTTGTTTAAAGTGATTATACTTGAGCATTTAACATATACTCGATGTCTTTCTTCCACAGCAGCAGTGGTCAAACAACACTGTATATGTGGTAATGCAATGCTCACATCTCTGAATTTTTTGTTTGGGGCGACATTAAATAAAAAGTCTATACAATCCCAACCAATGACCTTATTTCTTTATTAAGAAGATTAATTTAAATTTGTGAAATAATAAGACATATCTAGTGCCGTTCAGCCACTGTTCCTCTGGAAAAAAGATGCTCATTCTATCTCAATGCTCAAGTTAATGACTTTCAACAACATTTAATATGAAAGTTGATATTACCATTTCAGTAATAAAGTAGTTGGAACACATATTAATTTGTTTATTATAACCTAAATAATTCGTAGCAATGAAAATGTGATTATGTCGATAACTTCTAAAAATGAAGTATTGATGGATATACTTTCATAGGAATTTTTTTTTTCATGTGAAACCGTCAAGTCATATTTTCAGTTGGGACACTTAACTCTGAAACACCCTGTAGATGTACCAGATTAATTATTTTTACATGTGTTAGTATTTGTCTAATGTTACATTGTTTAGTGAACTACTTTTTCTTTATTCTGTCAAGCACTGCGTTAGCTAGTAATGAGTACTTTTAACTGCCTCATACTTAGTGATGGTAACATCAGGAATAAATCTGTGTTATCTGTTCTGTAGCTTTATGTTATCATTATTCAATGTGAATATTGTAATACACTGCTTCATGCTGAATGAAGACTTTTTATTTATAGACTCTTTATTCTATTGACTGGAGACTGTTTTTTAATCCAAGTTTATCCAGTTTATAATTTTCAGTAATCCCACTAAGCCCATTAAAATTAGACTGCTATATTGTTGATATTTGTATAAACAAAAAAAATTATGATAAACAAAAAAAAATACTTAAATTAAATACTTTGGTTTGAAAATTAAAATAAGGCAAACAATAGTTATTATATGAAAAAGTCCTTTATTATTAAGGAAACTAGGAATTTCTTATTCTGCTACATAGTAATGGACAATTCATTCAAAAATTATAAAAAATAAATTAATAAAAAATCTGCTAACAGTGGATGAAAAATATTGAAAATAGTATATGGCTCACAAAGAGATTAATTTAAAATAATTGGATGACGTGTTACTTTCTTTTCTAATTAGTATGATCTTTGCTAAATCCTATCAACTGATTATATCATATTAATCTGCAACTTCCTCTATTTCTTTTTGTGAAAATCTTATTACCATGTTGGTTTTTTTTTTTTTTATATGGGTAAAAGCCAAATTAATGTTATAATGTAATATTTTATTTTTACAGGAAATTAACTGAAATTGACTATTTTAACATCATACTAGCATTGTGGTTTCCAATTTATAGAAGTTTTTTTGTCTTATTGTCATGCAGTGGGGAGGGGGTTTATCTAGAGATAATCATCCTATTCAAACTATGATGGGGGGTCAAGTTTTCATTTCATAGGACTGCCACAGAAATAAAAGTAAACCCTCCAGGCCAAATTCAAGTAAAAAATTGAACCATCTGCGGTCCACTTAGCCAGAAACTGAATTATTGCATCCCCACTTCTGACTTGTAAAAAAAGGGGGTCCCTCTAGAAAATATTTAATAATTTGGTTGCTTAAAAGTGCATTTTGATGCACTTAAATTAAATATTTAACAGTTAAACACCTTTCAGCTACTTTTAACAATAATTCCTCATAAAATTTGAGGAAACTAATCATAAATTAGTTGGCAAAACCTTAATTCCTTAACCATAGAAAACATTGGTCCTTGATGAACTTTCCCTCTCCTTAGAATCTATCTATTCACTTTTATCCATTGATGACATGTTCGAATGTCTGTCCTAGAATCTCCATAAATTCCTAAACCAACACACTCCTCTTAAAACCCGTACCTTCAAACGCTCTCTGGCTCCCTGGATCAACTCAGAAATAAGAAATTTAATGAGAAGACGAGATGCTACCAGAGACGCTGCTAGAAGTTCAGAGTACTATTCCACCTTTAAGTCCCTCCGAAAACTTACCCAAACATCCTTACGCCGCGCCAAGGAGCAATACTTTCACAGCATCCTATCCCCAGCACCTGCACCTGATCCTAAATCTAAATGGAAAATCCTTAAGAACCTCTCCATTATGTCCTAAATCCTGTCCATATTACCCAGTTGATCCAGACGAGCTTAATGCTTTCTTTACTGCTCCTCCTCCTTCAACAACCTCATGTGAATTTTCATCTCTTCACATCCCTGAAATCCCATTTGATCCCAATAACTTTTATTTCTTGAATATTTCTCCAGACGACTTAATCTCAGCAGTCCTCAAGTCCAGAACTAATGATTACGGCCCAGACAATGTTCCTGTAAAGATCATCAAACTTTGTCTCCCTACCATTCTTCCTGGCTTCCTGCACATTTATAACTTCTCCCTTCAAAATTCCATTTTTCCCAAAGCCTGCAAGAAAGTGCTCATCCGACCATTGAACAAAGTACCTTCTCCTTCTTCAGTTTCCAACTTTCGGCCAATATACATTTTATCCAATTTGACCAAGCCACTAGAAAGATTAGTCCACTCCCAACTTAATAATTTTCTCAAGCAAAAATCTCTCCTTAATCCTTTCCAATCCGGTTTTCGCTCTCAACATTCCACACAATCCGCTTTATTGAAAATTTCTCAAGACCTCCAATCCGCTATAGACAATCATCATATATCGATTTTAGTTCTTTTTGATTTTTCTAAGGCATTTGACACAGTTAACCATAAGATCCTCCTCAATAAACTCCAAAACCTTTCCATGTCAAATAGTGTCCTAAAGTGGTTCCTCTCCTTCCTGTCCCATCATTTCCAAACAGTTGTCATTCCGAACAAACCTTTTTCCCCTCCCCTCCTTCTGTCACGAGGTGTTTCTCAGGGATCCTCACTTTCACCAACCCTTTTCTCTATTTATATCAAGGATCTTCCTGATTTCATTCACCACGCACAATACCACCTATATGCAGACGATCTCCAAATCTATCTGTCCTTCCATCCCTCTGAGATACTTGAGGCCATCCAAAAGATACAAGAAGATATTGACAGCATTAACGCATGGGCGTCTAACAATGATTTGAAGCTGAATGCTAAAAAAACGAAGGCCATTCCCATTGGTTCCAAGCGCCTCCTTCATTCCCTCCCTTACTGTCCTCTACTCTTCTTTAACAACCATCCGATTCACTTCTATCCTACAATAAAAAACCTTGGTATCATCTTTGACTAACACCTCTCCTGGAATAACATTTCCCAAATCAGTCGCAAGTCCATAACTGTACTCAAACAATTCCTAAGATTCTGTAATTCCATTCCTCAGAACACCCGTCAGCTCCTAGTACCCTCTATCGTCTTCCCCCACTTTGACTACAGATCCTTGGTGTATGGAGGGCTATCTGCAGGACTAGAGTTGAGACTGAAGAGACTCATGAATTGCTTTATAAGATTTATCTTTGGGTTCCCAAGGCGCTCTCAAGTCTCCTGTTTGTATACAGAGTTGAAGTGGTTCTATCCAACCTCCCGAAGGCAATATCTCCTTGGTGTTTTCCTATTCCAAGTTCTTAAGATCAAAAGCCTACCTATATCCTAGATCTTCTCACTCTTCATTCATCCATCCACTTATTAAACACCAGATCCCAACCGATTGATTTATATATGCCCTCCTATAGAACCGCCTTCTTTAGCAAATCCTTCGTCATACATGCAACCTCCTTCTGGAATTCTCTTCCTGTCTCCATTTTTCACATCCATTCTTTCCTTTAAACAACACCTATTCCTCCACTTATTGTATAACCAAACCTTCACATCATTGTAATAAAATAAATAGGCATATATTCATTAACATTATAAACAGTAGTAAAGCCAATATACCAAGGTAATTTTATTCTACTATCTGAAAATTTGTAAATGCTTGCCAGATAAAAATCTTAATATATGAACCATGTATTTATTCTTAGGGGACATATTTCCCAGAATAAAATTATTTTTTCATTTCATTTCAAAAATATGTGCTGCCGAACCATTCATATATATCAATATGGCCCATTTCCAAGGTTCTCACAGGTGTGGGCCTTCGACTATCCGGTTGGGAACCACTACTAGTAGAATAATTTATTATTTTAATTAACCGTTACAATGTTCTGTATCTCAAGTTTTTGGAAATATTTTGGAGTATATGATTTATCCATACCTTAGAAGAATTTTCTTTCAAAGCATTGTTTGGACTTCTTCTCTACTATTCAGAATTGTCTTAACTAGAAAGAGGTCCTTAACTAAATATTTCTGGATTTATCATAAAAAAATTATGTTCCTACAGTTATTATAATGAACTATTGCACAAAACACAACCCTTGCTGCACATGCTTCTCACAGTTCTTGACAGTCAAAAATTGTTTTAGGGACAGACCTAAAGATAGATCTATGAGAATACATAAAATAATTTATCCTGCTTCAGGAAAATTTCAAAATTGTTGATAAATAGGATAATAATACTAACTCAGAAATTTGTCAGTAACTCTCTAGTAATAGATGTGAATTCTATTCATAGGAATATTATGACAGAGTCTTACAGAAAAATCTATTTATTATCTAAATAAATAATTGGCTATTTAGAATTTGTGTAAATTTTTTTTTTATTTTCTGAGGTTCTGTCATATAATGGGATATTTTCAAAATTTACAGAAGGTTAATAATGGTGGTTATTTAAAATTAATTATTGAAAAGGAAAATGTCAAAATTCAAACCATAACTATTAGTTCAATGAATGTATTGAACCATATTGGTATTAAATCAGAAAAAAACAAACATAGTTTAGTGGGGACACTTAAAACCTATTTCTTGATGGACATAGAGGCAGTTATATATATTGTATATTATTAAGTTGAAGAAATATAATTCTTAGTCTGTTGGTGTCTAGTAGCCATTTATTTATTTTTTATGTAGGGTTTATTATTAAATCTAGCATTACTTATGTATGTATGTCTGGGATGTTATAGCAATTCTTTTGCTAAAATGACCCACCTGTCATACCACTTCATATAATTGATCTTAAACATGTTTATGACTTTTTTGTTATTAAAATTTATTCACCCATTTTAAATTTTAATTCCCATGTCACTATGTTGCATAAGGTGGTGAGTTGCACAACATTCACAATTTTGAAGCTCAAATTACTGTAGAATAGTAGTTCATTTCTATTTAGGGATGCATCTTAGTCCATTAGTAGTCGTCATCTTTTTTAAATTACCTATACCTCTATGTTCAGCAGGAACGTTCATTTGTATTCAGCCATACCAGATAAATCCAGTTTGTAAAAAGTCTTCCCTTTATCTTTCCACCTATTGGCCGAGAGATGTCCCTGAACTTAGTTATTTTTACGTTATACTAAATGGTCTGTTGTGCAGTCCCCTGTCTATTGTTTGTCGTTGACATTTACATTCGTCTGTTGGCACGCATTTCGCCTTCACATCTCATATATACACACAAACAAACGTGTATTTATATATTTGTTTGTGAATACAGTGTATTAAGGGTGCTTATGATTTTGGTACATTAGTTTAGGTTTATTTTTCAAGATTTGTTTTTAAGGTAGTGTCCAAACAATAAATCTTGGACTTGGTTGTTTCTAGTGCAGGATTTATATACTGCGCATGCTCGAACGTTACCTAGTTCAGTACAGTCTTATCATTCCTTGCTCAGAGAACTTTTTTTTGTACCGTCAGATACGGTTCTGGACATATGTAGCGTTTGTGCTGGTCGTTAAAAATGTCTGATCATTGATTTCGGAATCGTGGAAACACAAAACCCGTACTTCGCATACTAGTCAAAAGGGGTTGTTGGAATAGACTTTATGTTAGATATTTTCGCTTTCATGTTTTATTTGTTATCACAACTTTCAAACTTATTGTTCAATTTATTTAACAATTTGTAATTAATTTAAATATCAAATATTTATATTTAACAAATACCCTGTCAAAACGAGTGTATGGGCTTGTTATTATTTTTATTAAAAAAAAAAAAAGATTTAACAGATGAATAATAAATTTTATATTACATACTATTACGAATCGTTTCAAAAAAATGTATTCTTTTGATTATTGCCGACATCACGTACTGATCCTAAAGCCCCGAAGCGTGAACGGTGCCTTAATGATCCCATCATTAGGAAATTTATTAGAGCTGAATTGTAATATACTTATTAATTTTCAGTCTGTTGAATCGTTCAAGGATACTGAAGATGACGATTGCAGACTTCATACCACTGATGAAGCATATTTTATAAACTGATTGCCTGTTATCAGCAACTTAGTGAATTATTTCTTAGATATCTGTTATGTTTTCACGAAACCAGTATGTATCCGGTTCTCTTTGGTTCGTTTCCTGGCATCTTATCTCTGTAGTGTTAATAGGTTATTCATTGAGTTATATCGGTAAAATCCGGTTCATAGCAACTTGTGGTGCCTGTCAACGCCTGTGATTTTTCATATTCATTTTTAGCTCATGATTGTGAAATTATTATCAACCTCCTGATTTAAAAGTTATGTTGGAAAAAATGCACTCTTGTTAAAATATAATATTGTTCATATCTTTTCATATGAATTAATTTCCCCTAAACCACAGTGGTGACCACTGACCTGGACTGTCAGTGAGTATTTTTCAACCACAATGACTGATTCTAACGACGGTGAAGTTATGCCTGCGGAAAGAGACATCGAAATTAGGCGTATATATTGAAGTTGAAGGTTAATTTTCTATTTACAAAATTATTTAAGACTTTAACCAAATGCCTCGATGTGAAACCATTCTTTCATACAGCCTTGGTTTAATAATTTTTTGTAGGTCATTACTTGTTACTTCCGAAGCTCAGCAGTTATTTAATACTTGAAAAGATAAACACAAAAACAAGCAGTGTAAGAACTGCTGGTGTTTTGATGCCTTTGATCTCAAAATTCAAATCACATGCGCAAACGGCAACGCTTATCGTGGATGCTTCAGATTAGTCTGATCGTCCCTTAACGAATTTCAACAAATCGATTGTGGAACCACTTGTTTTTTTTCTGAATCGTTAAACGATATAGAGGTAGAGGTAGAGAGTTATTTGCCGTGAACATTTCCATGAAACTCTTTCGTTATTTATTTGAAGGTTTTAATTTCGTACAAATATAAGGACCGCAGTCTTTTAGCATCCGCGTTTCAGGAAGGCTTGACAAGGCACCGTTGTAATGATTTTGTAATGAAACAAGAAAACATTGATAAAGAACTTCAACTGCTTATAGCAAATGAAAATACTTCAATTAACAACCATTACCTCGCTTACAAGGCTCCTATTTTAAATCTACTAACACTTTTAAGATCGTTTCCTAAACATGGACTTGGCTGTCTTTATAACGTGACACATTCAGGTATAAAAGCATCAGCCGAACTCATCCAGCAGTGAAATATGTGGATTTCAATTAAAAGATATATCAAGAAGACTTGTTTGGATTATTAAAGATCAATAATTGAATTGTAACAATTATTTAAAAAATATTAATTAAATATTTTTAAGAGGTTTTGGTTTGGAAAATCGTGATAACTTTTTCAAAGTCCATTTCTTTAAGTACATCTCTTTTTATAGGCAGCAGTGATAAAACTGTCCAGTCTGTTTTGAAGCAATTGTGCCTTTCAATTCATTCTTAATTCGTTCAAATTTATCCATCACAGGAACTAGTGACCCCTATGGAACGTGTGCCCTGAGCTGATAGTATAAAGTTGACTCTGTGTTGTACTTGTTTAGCGATAAATCAAGTAATAGTTTGGTTATAATCGATCACTTTTCCAGCTAAGAGCTCCAAACTTCTTGGAGATTTATATATACTCTTCTACGAAGGTTGTGGTGTCTTCTAAAAATTTTTATCATTGCTATTCGCAACAATAGAACTTATTATGTCAACACAAAAGATGCCCAAACTCTCACAGACAGACAACCGTGAGACCATGGATTTAGTGGGTCTTGATTTGAATTTTTCCTTTTAAACCGGGTTTTAGATTCAAACCATCTGGCCCATAAGATAGAAGTTCACGATTGGTGTGTTTTGTTGCCGATGGTTTCGTATGTTATATAATATATTGAGTTTAACAGTTTCGAAACAAAACATGGTCAAGTGATTTGTCTTTTAAATAATTATATATAAGGTCGTTAAATTAATGTTATTAGTTACATTTCGAATTGGGCCTCTCTGTGGCAACAATATTTTGTGTTAGAAAATGCTGACAAAGGATTTGAAACGAAAATGCTTATTCCCTAAAAATAAAGAAATGATTTCTCTTTGAAACGTTTTATTGCCTTATTAGGGGCACATGATTTTTCCTTACGTTTTTAATTTCTATGAGGGTTACAAATGTATTGAGATTTAATACCTAATGCAATTAAAAGGTGTCCGCGCTTGATTGGTGTGAGCTGTAAGAACTATTGGTAGTATAAACATTTTCTTAATTTTAATATGAATACATCGAAATAAAAATATCGTGTGTGTCTGTCTGATCGTTAGGAATGGGATAGACGATATATTCGTTTACCATAGATTTAAATAAAAATATTTTTGAATGATATTGCATTTAAATAACCTTTTGGAAAGAGATAGTTAAAAAAGATATAAAAGCGGACATATTTTACCTTGAACTTTCTATTTTTTTGCACTAAACATAAGTTAACCTGAGCCTCATCTCATGAACATTAAATACTTTCTGTTTGAAAAAAAAATTTAGTTTTAATTTTTTACTTAAAATCTTTATTTTTTTTAAACCATGAGTACGTATGTTCTTATCTAGTGATACCTAATTTCCACAGTATAAGTTAGTTTTACTTTTCTATTTGTTATAAAAATTCGTATTTTAGGAATTATTGAGATGAGAATAACGAATAGAAATTTTGTTCCTGACAAAAATACTCGTACAACAGTTTAACTAAAGATAAAGAAGTCGTAATGTAATAAGAAAAGATCGGGTTGCCTCGGCTGTTCTCGTTAAAATAGGATATTTCTATTTTTCTCTTTATTTATTCATAAAATTCTTGAATATTTTGTATTTATCTATTGTTTATAATTTCTGAAAATGGTCACCGCCTATTTCTTTTAAATAAACAAAATTGAAAATAGATTTTTTAAAAATTTGTTATTTAAGCCATGTTGTTATATAGACTATTTCAATGAGGGTAAGACATAGTTTATATTAAAGACCATTTAATTCTACTGACTGGTTTATTCAAAATCATCGGAATCGTTTTTAATAATATCAAAAAAAATAAGAATATTCGATTCTATAATGTAGCACTTTTGTTCACCTTGATAGGATCCCACATCCGAGACTATATCCCCGCCTTAATTATTTAATTTTAGTTTCGTATGCCTATCCGTTTTTGAGCTAGGCTGTTCACAGGAACTCAAACCAGCGAGACTTGGATATTAGGATTCAGGGGATCTCAAAATATGTATTTCTGTTGAAAACCTGAATTCGAAGTTTTTAATGATTACAATACTTTCTCTTATTATATATTCCCTATTTAAGTAGTTGAAAGTAAAAAACCAACATTTTGGAACTTTTTCAGTTTTTCGCTCATAACCAGAAAACTAAACTTCCAGAAGACTAGCGATGTATATGTAATTTAAGATGACTAAGTTCACTACAAAATGTGTAAATTTTATTTCATTTTTGGTACCGAGATGCCGTAAGAGGCTACCGACAATGCTGCAACGAAGCTACTTTTCGGTTTTCTTTGGAAAACGCGAAAAACTGCCTTCTCTAAATAGCCGGGAGGGCCTAATTTATTATTATTGTGTGGGCAACAGACCATGGAGGTCTAAGTCCTTGCGCGATGTATTAGGAAATACATTGCGCGTTTCTTGACGTGGTTTTTTTCGAAGGGTGGGTTCGTCACTCCCCACTTTTTTATGAATGCCACCCATTGGCTTAACGGGCCTCACAAATGCCCCGGGGGAGGTTGTGAGTGAGTTTTGTATTATTTTATGGGCTTTTAAAAGCTCGGGTTAGGCCGGGACGCGATCTGACAACCTTTGGGTTGGTAGACTGGCGCGTTACCACGCTGCTACCGCTGCCTCCCAATCTTATATCTTATAACGCCCCCTATACACATATATTAAATTTCTAAAATTGTTAGTTTCTGGCTTATAAATTTGATGCTTGGGAATTTCAAACAGTTAAAAGGGAGTTTTTTAAAAACGTTCTAGCGGCGTTTCTTGTTGACCAAAAATGTAATGTAATACACGTATTTTGGGGGAAAAATTGTCTCCTTTAATTTTATATAAAATGTTATTTTTCAGGAACTTAATTGTCTAATTATTTGTGGAAAATCGAAAAGAAGTTTCAAAATGTGGGCTTTTTTTCTTTTATATTCGTTATGTTAAAACTATTTGAATGGGGCTTTCAATCCGCTAACGTAAGCAAGGTTTTATTTTTGTAAAATCCTGAATTATTCACTTATTTTTTTTTTCACCCTTCTACTGCCCTAAAACGATAAAGGAATTTTTAAGTTTTATTCAATTTAAAAATATTATAATTTTTATTTCATAAATCTTCAGTATCTTATATTTTGTTTTAAATGAAATCGAAGTTCATTGAAGTGAAGCTAAATTTAAATCCATTTAACTCTTAAACTGTACCTATTATTCCTGAGAGATAATCTGTCCCCAGAATAGATATTGTATCATATTTTAAAACAATACAAATATTTTTTTAAAAATTATTCTGTTGTAAATCATGGAGATATTTTTACACAATAGGGATATTCATGATTCTGTCTTAAATGTAAAATGTTATAAGTATAGGATAGTGAGCAGCCCTATTTAAAGTCATGTTAAATTTTAAATGCATAAGAGCTCCTAGCGGATTTTATGAGCAACTTGTTTGATAACCTTTCCCTCCGAAACTTTTTGTTATTTTTCACTAATAAGTTTTGATTAAAGTAATTTATTGCAATATGCATAAAGTAAGTGAAAAGTAGGAGTTGTGTGAAAGTTTGGCCTTGTTGATCTTCTGACTTGTAAGGAAGAGAATCAAGATGAGCTAATTGACAACTGTCATTACATTATTATTATTATTGTCAGCCATTGCTTTATTAGTTTTAAAAACATCCGAAACAATAATAACATAATCAGAACACAAACTACGAGCAAGTAATCTGAAACAAAAAACAAAACGGTGACGAGCTCAGCTAGTCTGTTGCGTGACCTCATTCTCCATTTAACAGACTTAGTAACAGTAGGGGTATTCATGATGTTGTGTTAAATGTAAAATGTTTTACCATGTTAAATATTATAAGTAGAGGATTGTGAGCAGTCCTATTTTAAGTCATGTTAAATGCATAAGAGCTCCTAGCGGATTTTCTGAGCAACTTGTTTTACATCCTTTCCTTCTAAAACTCCATGTCATTGTTTACTTCTATGTTTTGATTCATTATTATTATTATTATTATTATCATCAACCACTGCATTAGTAATTAAAAAAACAATAACAACAAAAAAAAAAAAAAGGAGCAACAAACAAAACAACACGACTAACAAAATGGTGTTGAGCTCAGCTAGTCTGTTGCGTGACGTCATTCTCCTTTTAACACACCTAATAACAGTCTCTCAACCATGTTATATGTTATATCGTTTTAAAATGGTAAAAGAAGAAAACATTTCTCCATTTAATATGTTTTCCCATTTAACACGCTTTAACATGTTAAACTAAAAATCATGAATACCCCTAATGATTTCCTCATCCAATTATTTATTTCGTAAATAAAATGAAAGTATTATGATAACGTTTTGGCGTGATAGCAATACTATCCTTTTGTAAGTGGTAAACAATATTATCCTAAAATATCTAAATACCACTTCTTTTAGGATTAAAGCGAAGCGTAGCGATTGTGTACTTAATTTTACTCGCTCACTGTCATCGCTTAATATAGTCTATTTTCAAGCGGACAATATCTTCCTAAAATATACAGTCCAATAGGTACCGGCTTAATCCAGTATTAACGCTAATAAATGTTCGCTCGTTAGCGAATAATTAGAATTTAGTTGTTAATTGAAATGGCCAACAAGCCTTCAGTATAATTTCTTGGCAAATGTTATACTAATTTTTTTCTAGCTAGCTTTAATTCTAAAATAGCATCTTATAATTTATTTGACATGTAATTAGGCCTGGACTGGGCTAAGGGACATCTTTACACCGGGCTTCACGATCCATATGGGTGCATAACTCCTATGATCGATAGCATATCAAAGAAGATCTTAAGCGAATAAAAAAAAAAATACTATTACAAAAAGTTAAACTTCCATTATTCAAAAATGATCAATAGCCAGTTAGTACAATTTATAATCACGCCAGTATAGTTCATCAAAAACTTAATTAATATTTGCTGATTATCAATGACCTATTTTTTTCGGGGAATGGGAGAGAGGGGAGTTTTGTTAATCGAATATTTTTGCTGAGTTGAAATTATAATTTTTTTTTCCTTCCTTGCCGTTAAGTCATTCATACTTTGATGTTAATTTTTCCAAATAAAAAAAATTTACTATACGATAAAAAAAAAAAAAAAAAATTAATGTGGCTTTAATTTTTTTTAATCGAATAACTTAGTGTATATTTATAGTTGTAAGTCACTTTATGAATGTTGCTCGATTTATTTTATTTTTTTGTGTGGACCCGTTAAACCTTAGTTCAAAATAAAAAAAAAAAATGTGGAAAGTCAGTTAGTAAAACCAGTGAGTTCACCAAGGTTGTTATATTAAATGATAAAGAACCTTACAGAAGAATTGTTCATGTTCCTGCCAAGTTTTTTCTTTTGAAATTTTTTGATAATAATGCAATAATCTCTTTATTAAATTTAGTTCTTGAAATGAATATGGTCTTTATCTTTTTTGATGAGATAGGTTTATGGATATTTATTAATAGTTGCGTTTGAAAATATTTGTTTACACTTATTAATGTGTAGTTTTCGGAAATAACCGCTAATTTATAATACCTTTCCTCTAAGATCACTATTTTAATTTAATATTAAAAACGAAGAGATGGGGCTATAATTAGGCATGCAGCCAGCGTACTGCACCCGAGCGAAACCAGAAAGCTATATGTTTGATTAGTTGCGCTGAGCCGGCTGGGTCCGGTTCTCTGTAGCCGACCAGCTCTGGCAGTGCAAACAGGTTTTATTTTTTTTTATGATGAGATCATGCGATCTATATCTCGGATCCGAATGCTCGGGAGAAAGTGGCGCTCCGAAACAATAATAAGTATAATTCATTAATCAAAGAAAACTAGAGCTTAAGTTCTTTTTTTTAAAGAAATGCTTTGCATGTATGTTGGGTGCAGTTTAGTTCATTCCTTGTACTATTAACACTTTTTTTTATATGTATTAATTACAATGCTTATTTCCAATCAGTTAAGACAAACAAAATAAAAAAAAATGAAAGTTTTTTTATCATCGGATGATTTAAATGATTCCGCTAGTACCTAGTAGTACCTAACGAAGAAAATATATGATAATTTTCACTAGTGGATTCTGGAGTCCTCCGAGGCCCACACAGTCCTATAAAGTGCATACCCTTAATTGGGGAAAAATCTGGTGGTCGAACGTGATTCTGACCAATTCACCTCCTTGCACAACCGTTAGTAGTTACTATTATCACTTCCTTATAAAGTATTCCATCCCTGACCCTTTATTGGTTGTAGCAGTACAGATTTATTTATCTTTGAATTTATTAAATAAGTAATAAATACAAAATATTGTGTCGTTAAAGTTCAATAAAATTATTCTTTAAATGAAACAAGATGGTACAGTAGTACTCTAATTGGGTTCTTTATTTCAAAACACTGCCTACATAAACCATTAAAGGTCAACTATATTTGTGTAGTTTTTATAAATAAACGACTCATTGTTATCTATTAAAACTAATATATTAAAAAAAAAAAATCATTTTCTGTTTAAAGAAATGTGATTTAATTTTCTCAAAACGCAATGAACCATTTTGAATATAAATTAACGAAAATTGCAAGTTAAAAGTTCATATTTTAGTATTTTTAACACCCATATGTTTGATCTAAAAATATGATTTGAATGTTATTGTATTATTAAAAATGACTGCAAGAATTTTAATCATATTTTTAGGAGGAAAAACTCTAAATTAGTGGAATAAAATAATTGCTGTAGAAAGCCAAATAATAGATCATGATGGACTCTTAAGAAAAAGCGATATAACATTCACGCTAAAAATTCCCAAAAGATTATTAAAGGTGTGTGTCTTTGCCCCTTGTCTTGTACTACAACTGGTTGTAGAATGAAATCGTCGGTTTTTATTTCGTGATTAATGTAGTTATATTATTTCTCATGCAACAACGTCAGAGGAAGCGCGACGCAGCCTTGATGCCCAAACAAGATTTATCGCTTAGGAATGGCTCTCGTTTTTCAATGAACAATGATTAGGCAGTTTTGATTTTTCAGTCATTTTTACCTGGATATGTGTTATATTTTAATTAATGTTAATTCCATAATTGTTTGGTTAATGGTCATACCAGGCATTTTTTTCTAGATACAATTGTTACCAGGTAAACTGACTGAAACAGCCGGGAGTCAGGGTAGGAACATACTATCACGTGACGTAAGCTCTCCTATTGTAATCTTTTGATGGTTTTAAAGCACCATCAAATTTTGTTCGGTAATTATTTTAAAAACGATTTAATCATGTACCGAATAAGGTTCGTCAGAAATGTTTCAGAGTTTTCGGAAAGGATGAAATGAAATGAAATAAAAAAATAACTTTATTCTGGGACATATGTCCCTTAAGAATAATTACATGGTTCATATAGTGAGATTTTTATCTGGCGAGCGTTTACAAATTTTCAGATAGTAGAATGAAATTACATTGGTATATTGGCTTTACTACTGTTTATAATGTTAATCAATACCTGCCTATTTATTTGATTACAAAGATGTGGAGGTTTGATTATTCAATAAATAAAGGAAATGATATGGGCTATTCAAAAGTTAAATATATTAGAAACACAAAATTCTAAGAAAAAATATTTATTCTTAACAATGTGTCCGAAATTAACAAGAAATTTGTCTGTGGGGCGTACGAAAAGGAGTGATAATTATTTTTTATTGACGACTGAAGAGACACGCGAAAACGCCAAGAGGACTGACGTTACGGAACGACTAACTTTATTGGCGTTCGAACTCTTTACTGCTCAACAGCGTGGTTTCTGTATCCAGACGTTTCATGGACATTACATGGGAGGGTTCCATAACTCCCTTCTCTCCTCTCTGTCTTGAGAGGTCAATTGCCTTTAGGTAACTCTAAATGCGTTCAATTTTCAAACCATAACCCACCGGTATTATTTTTGTCTCCGTGAAATGGATCAGCCCCAAGGAACCAATACTTCCTGATCCTAAGATCTATCCCTACGGTGATAGAACATAACAAATAAATTTTCTACCTCGTCCCAGTCTAGCACTACAGAGTAGATATTATTACCTAGAGTAGCGGTTCCCAAACATTTCGCGTCACCCTTGTTGGGTTAAAAAAAAAGCGACATCACCCTTGTCGAGCTAAAAAAAAAACTAAAAATGTGGTGACTATTATCTTTAGAGTGGTTAATTGTGTAGGAGAATTAGGGAAAACAGTGCGAAGTAAATGCTGGAAGGTACTAAATATTTATGATTGTAATTTTAATTTTTTTTTTGAGAAAGTGGAGAAAGAGGTGCTTGGGGCACCCTGTTTGGGAACCGCTGACCTCGAGGAACACGGTAAGTAAATAAAGGAAGAGCCACTCTTAAAGGAGTATAGTGAAGAGAGGTGTGTCCCTACTTTAGTTGGTACTCTCCTGCAGGTGAGACGACCTAAGGCTTAGCGGTGTCAGGAAATAAATCGATTTGTTAAAATAAATATATTTCTGTCGGATTTTTCGAAATAACGAAATTTGGGTTTTAAAATTTTACTAATATAACTTAGTATTTAAGAAGATATGAACAATTAAATTAAAAGTATTAAATGGCAGATTCGACATTAAAAAAACTAAAAAGGGTACTAGTGTTGGTTTTATTGAAATATTGACATTTTATCTTCGATATTAGATATTTTTTCGTTGAAATTAAATATTAGAATTTTGGTACTAGATATTATATCGATATCAAATATAACATTATCGATATTAGATATGGCGTGAATATTTTATTTATGATATCGAGATATCGATAATTTACTCTCGATATTTTTTTCATTTACACAGTATTTATGTCTATATGATTTATGACTATTTCATCAACAATTATTATAAATTTAACTAAGAAAACGAATTAGCAACGCCAATAAACGATAATATTATGATCTACGTGTTTTCAAAATAATTACTTCTATCCAAATTCACGATGAACTTAATGTCAGGAGGATGCACCATTGGGTGCTATCTCCCTCATGCCATGCCTGGATAGGACATCTCATTTGCTGGTTGTAAAGTACATTTACAGGTGCAAATAAAAAAAATTCACTATGAAGTCCATAAATATACCATAGCAAAGAAGCTAATCTTAGTTCTTTAATAAATAAATTTAAATTTTATCCATTATAGTCTCAAAACATTTTATTATTTTTATAAGTCTGACGTTTCGGCCAATTCGGCTATCCTCAGGGACAATCTATTTCAAAACAGCTTTTATTACATCTATGATCCTCAAAAATTCAAAATAATTAACAATATTATTTATAATTTATCTTACTTTAATACAATTTTAGAACTAAATAATTTAAAAACACAACCATTTTGCCCAGGTCAATTCAACAATTTCTCTATAAAACATTAAAACATTAGGTAAACATATTTTTTTGTTAGTAAGCATATCCTAGATTATGTCGAATTACCCAACTAGTGAATTTTCACAGTAAAACAAAAATTAAAATTTTATCACTGTCACTTATTTGTTAAAATTTATCGCAACAATGCTTGTAACCTAATGTTAGTTGCTTACATCCTAATTATAATCATGTACACAAGAATTTAAGTATGATCAGTTTTAACTGCATAGAAGAGGTCAATGATAATAGTTCTGTAGTAATTAAAAAAAAGTTGAATTTTTTTAACTACATAAAATATTCTAAAATTAAGTAATAAATTAAAGGTTACAACGTTGAGTAATAATATTAACAACAATATTGCTTCCTTCAAAGTAAGTAACATACATAATGTATTTTTGTTAATTAATAACTAATCCCTTAATAAAAATATGTATAATTTATGCATTTATGGAAAATAGTAATTTATATGAAATAAAAAATAGAGTAGATAAAGTAAGTAAGCTAAAAATCCCTATCAAGTTACTCGATGTGTTATCGTTACGAGATAATTTTAGCTTCATATTTCAGTCACCACAAAGATAACTTGATCATTTATTTAAAATATACAAACATAACAAAATATAATAGAAAATTACTGATATTATAGATTCAACTGTTAATAGTAGTATGCATTTCAATATCGATAATAGTATCGATTCCACAATTTTTTGTGAAATGAAAAATCACTAAATATTCTATCCAAAAAGTTCCTAGAATCTCTCTGGTTTCGTTTCTAAATATTCCTGATAGTTTCATGCTGAAATTCATTGAACATTACAGTATCAAATGATTTATTCGGATGTTATTTCAAAAATTAGAAATCTGTGGGGTTCTAAAAGGTACCCACGGTACTCAGAGGGTTAATATAGCTAATAATTAGTATAATTAACTTAATACCGTGTATTTTTATTACATAATAATAACTTTAGAGGAGATAAGACTCAGTGCAGATTCCATAAGATAAGACTGAGCCCTTTAGGACGGGATAAAGATGAACCATGCCCTCACTCTCCTATTGACCGCATGTATTTTATTGTCCATGGCTCGAACAAGGACCCGGGATAAACAACATTTTTTTTTAAATAGAAATAATGTTGTCTGGTGTTTGGGTAATTAGCGATTTCGTCGTATTTTATTAGTTTTTTACTCGACTTCGGCGAAGCCACATGGAAGGTAATTGGAGTATCACACAACCTTCTCATGTTATGGGCGCCATTTTGTGCGAACTACTTAACCGATTTTTAAATACGATGTCTTAAGATACTCAGTAATGTCCCATCAGTGTTTTGAAGTAATTAGAGCTCAAATTACTAAAAACCATATTTTATTATATTTCATACCCTGCTTAAGTGACATGGATGACAGTGGATCTATTAGTATCTATTTACATTTTTACTTGAGGTCCTCGTACGCGGCCAATATGGAATTTCGTCGATATATTGACTGTTTTAGGGGTATATTGTAGGTATAATACTGACCCCTGTGTTATACTTGTATATACCGCGTCAATAATATTGGTCGTGTAAGGTGAGCTTTATGTTGATATAATGTATATAGTGACAGTTGGTTTCATTAGCTTATGATGATTCGTAACAATTTTGAGGTTTTAGAGTTTTAATTTCTGATTACTTTAATGAAAACCATGTATATACCATATACCAACTAGTCCTTGAGTCTGCCAAGTATAGGTAGGGGGAATAAAAAATGGCGGCTGTTTCAAAACGTTAAAAAAAATTAATTTTTCATTCAGAGCTCTATATTTAAAATTACTAACAACACTAGAAAACCTAAGAGAACATTACTTAAAGTAGAATAAATGTGCTGGAATATTAGCCCTGATAGATATATTTACTTTCAATGGTTCTCGAGATATAGGCTTTTTAAAAAGCAACATTTCATAAAAATGTTGTATGGAACGTACTGAAATATCAGTAGTTAGTTAATTTATTTTGAGAAATCTATATCTCAGGAACTATGTGGCGTATAGATGTCTATTAGCACATAAATTAAAGCTATTTTAACATACTATAAAGTAGTTTATGACCTTTATCTTCGTAGGAATAGTAGTTTTAGTGATATTTGTCAACATAAATTGATTTATAGTTGTCCGGACAATAAGTTTGATTTATGAAAAACTTTATTTCAGAAACTATAAGACGTACAGATGTCTGCGAGCTCTCAAATTAAAGCTAGTTAAATTTACGTTAAAATAGTAAAAAAGGTTATTAACTACTTTATAGTATATTAAACTAGCTTTAATTTGAGTGCTAATAGACATCTATTCGTCTCATAGTTCCTGAGATGTAGATTTCTCAAAATAAATTAAGCAGCTACTAATTGTTAGTACATTTTTATAAAATTAAAAAGCTATATCTCGAGAACTATTGAACGTAAATAGTTCTATTGGGGCTCATATTTTAGTAAATTTTCTCTACTTTAAATGACGTTCTCTTAGGTTTTCTAGTGTTGTTGGTATTTTTATAGATATAAGGCTCCGAATGAAAAATTAATTTCTTTTAATTGTTTGAAACAGTCACCTGTTTTTATTACCCCTACCTATACTTGGCAGACTCGTCAATTTTTACTAATAATGATACATAGTTTTCATTAAAGTAATCAGAAATTAGGGTGAAATAACTGCCTTTTTTCTCCTCTTGGGCTCTTGTACTAGCCACCTCCTTTGAGGAAACTTACGTGGAAAAACAGTCTCAGAAACTGGTGGGAACCATCTGAATTGTATTACGTAAAGATGGTATCCCTTTTATTAAAATACGGGTCGTTGCCCACATAGCCTACTTTCTCAGCCTCGCTCAACTCTTATACCTTTTATGGAAATTTATTGCGCCTGGTTGAGCCTTGCCTCTAGTTTAGCGAACTCAAGCAACATTTCTATGATTTACGGTTTATTTACCTATCGAAATAAACTTTATGCTTTTGTTATGATATTTTATCAGTAAATCGAGTTATGTTATTCTTTCACCAGTTATGATTGAACTAGTCATTATTATAAAAATTATTGTTTATAATATTTTTTATCAATATTCTAATGTATATAAGTGGTAAGATGGCAAATAAAAACCTGTTTTATTCTACGAAAATCTAATAAAGGATATATTATACATGCGGGTGATTTTCAAACTAGTCGATTTTCAAGAACCACTTGAATAAAATGTAAAATATTTGTCTTTATCATTTTGTCTATTGCATTTATTTATACAATTTATTTGTTTACTATAACAATAAAATAAATTTTACTATAACAATACTATAATTTTTTTTTTAAATATTTATTTATTGCTATTTACAACTGTACATTATAATACATTTAGTAAATCTGATCTAAGTTACTACCCATTGGTAGCACTCTAATGACATTTTACATTAGCTGGTTTCGTGGCCATTTTCTTTTCAGGCGCCTCGGAGGATTGTCAGAAATGGAAGAGGATGAGAGATTAGACACTAGGGGGTTTGAGTGGTTAGAGAGTTTTTAATGGAAGGAACTATAAAAATTAAATAATTTTTTTTGTAACTTGATATTTAAGATTTCGCTATAGCCTAGTAGAAAGATTTAAGGTATTTCAGAATGTTGATTATGAAAGTATTTCTCAACATTTTTACTGACTGCTTATAATGATAATACCTTCAATCAATCTTTTCTTTATCTCTTAAGGCCAGATGCTCACTGAGCGTAGATCATGTATGTAAATTTAATTAACGGTTCTCTCAGGGTTACTTTGCGGGATAGAAAAAAGTGAAGAGAACAATAATGGACATGTTGGCAGCTTTACATTCAGACTATTCAAGTAAATTTCGACCACTTTTTTTTTTTTTTTTAAATCATGAGCTGTTTTATAATAATTAACATCAAACATTTTTTAATTATTATTTTTATTGTTAGTCGCACTGGTCCGGCAAGTGGTTGCAAAGTTACTTTTCCCACGATTAAATATGGATTATCAAGATGTATTACACGGAAACTGAAATCAATATTCACTGATACGGTGGGAGTCGAACCCATACCGTTGCCACACAGGCGCTCCATTATCCTCGCCCAAAAAAAGCTCACATGTCATAGCTTGTTTTTGTTATTTAAAAAGTAATTATTACTTGATTGATTTCGATAATTATTTTACATTCTACTTTTGATGGATATTATTCTCTTTTTTTTTTAACTGAAAAATTTCAAGTTTAAATAAATGGAATTAGAAATAATTTCATTTTTTAAAAATTTTATATTTGAGTTCCGCGAGCCATCCTGGTGAAGGCCTGAGGGGTCATCAGTCGGATCTGGGCCATCCATAATCGATCGAGTTCCTGTTCAGTTCTTTGTTTGTTCACTACCTAGCTAACAACAGGTTTAAATATATTTTACCAACCATTTTTTAGCTATTATATCATATTCCGTCCTAATAAAGTGTTTACTGTTGCCAAAAAGGGCCATGAGGCCCACTTCCCGGACTTGTTCCCCCAACCAAATAGCAATACCAATTTTATATTTTTGGATGAGGACTTCTCCTCTGAAGGGTCTTAGTAGCCTTAAAAGTTAAATTGGAATTGTTCATCTTGGAAGATTTTAATTGTCCGTGATAAAGCAACTTGATCAAGGAATGTAGTATTGTTGCCAACATTAAATTATTCTTAACTATATTCCTCTTTTAATATCTTTTGGACTCTAAAATTAAATCTTTCTCTTTGTTTTACAAAGATTGTTCTTCAATTTGATATGTTACTTACTTCTCAATATTACCTTGGGGTCTTAGTGGGGTGGGGCCGGCCGAGAAGGATTACCTTTTTTTGTTATGATCTCAGATTCTTGTTATGATGAGACCAACAACAAAAACGTTTCCCATAGCTGTGGTTGAGTTTAAAGGTTAACCAGTTCATAAAATAGTGTCCATGATATTCGCTAAAAATTGATTTCTAGTTGTTCGAACAAAATTTCATATGCAAAATTCATATTCACATGCAAATATCATAAAAAATGCTTTTCCTACGAAGATAAATGTCATACACTACTTTATAGTGCATTACACTAGCTTTAATTTGATTGCTGGCAGACATCTATTCGTCACATAGTTCCTGAGATGTAGATTTCTCAAAATAAATTAAGCAGCTTCTAATTGTTAGTACATTTTTATAAAATTTAGTTTTTTAAAAAGCTATATCTCGAGAACTATTGAACGTAAATAGTGTGCATCCGATGGTTCGTGAGATATAGTTTTTCATTATTCAAAAGTTTTGTCCAAATCAGCATCTCGTGAATTTATTTTGGTAAATTTCATGAAAAATATTACTCCTACGAAGATGAACGTGATAAACTACTTTATAGCACATAAAACTAGCTTTAATCTGAATTTTAATTCTTCATATGTATGTTTAATGATTCTTGAGATATAGATTTCCTAAAATAAATTCACTAACTACTTATTTTTTTATGAAATTTTGCTTTGCTACATAAATAGCTCTTCTAGGAACCATAATTAGGCAGATTCACTCTACTTTTAATGTTGTACGATCAGGTTTTGTTTTGTTGTAGGTAAGTGAAACTAAAGGAAATAATATAAATAATAATGAGGATCAAGAATAATTTATGTTTTAATAATATCTATACTTGAAGTCCTCCCTGAAAAACTGAGAGAATTTCGGAGAAAATGTTTTAAAAGGAGTATGGGAAAGTTGGCAGTCAAAGCATAATCCACTATCCTTTCAATTAGGATAAATTATAATATTATATAATTCCTCCGATTTCTTATTAATTCTTTTTCTTTATAGCTCGAGTAGGTACTTACGTCTTATCCCGACGACTACTTATGGCTTATAAGATTGTGTAATTAGTTATAGTTTAGGGTGAACCTTTGATAAACTTTAAACTTTGGGCTTCAGTGCCTTTCATTAAATCATTAAATTTCAGCACGTAAATAATATTTTTAAACTAATTATAATTAATAAAAAAATAAGAGCAATTAATGTTTACATATTTATAAATTTTAAATGAATATTCCAATCATCCAATAATATTTTGTATGAACGTGAAAATAAAATAATCTCTTCAACTATTTATAAATTTTAATTGAGAACTAAAACCTCTATCTTGATCTATTCTTGGTACGAACTGGGTGGAGTGGGTGTGATTAAAGATTTGAAGGTGAGAAGGAGCAACGAATGAAAGAAGGAATGGAATTTAATAGGGACGGGCTGCGGTTCGGTGGACAGTTGTAAACAAGTCAGAAGGCTGAGAACGGTTGTTTCCTGAATGAGCTGAGTAATAGAATTGAATGAGATCGAAGATCTATCCTGGAGTTGGGATTAGATTACGTGGTATGGGAAGAACGTCAGGAATTATTTTCGACGGAAGGAGGAGTAAAACCACTCCAACTCTTTGTGAAATCAGTTGACACAATCTTCCCTGGGGGCACCGAACATGAAACGTGTAAATTAGCTGATCAACCGTTTAGTCAAAAACGAATTTATAGTTTCAGAGGGCCCATGGATTCCATCTTCTTGGATGTATTCCATATCTCCCATACTCCCCGGTTTCATCCATAAATTGATATAAGTATGAATGGGGTTATAGTGTAAAATCAGAAATTATTGACTGGATAATACACTAGTATCCTCAAGTGAACAAAACTGATGTTTTTATTGAAATTAGATATTTCTGCTCTATAAATTGTTCTTAAAAAAATTAAATCTATCTTCATAGATAGTTAATAAAATTTTGCCTCATCTTGGCTAGATTTTTTTCCACTTTTAAAAGGTCGTGTTTGAATCTTGTTTCTTCCAGTTCACATTTAATTGTCATCGGTCATTGCAATTCATAAGTTAATGACGATGTTCTGGCTTTTATTTCATATATATCTAATATCAGTCTAGTATTGTTTACATAAATATGGGAAGGGTGGTGTAGAGCTGTATAGCTTACAATCTTACACAACATCAAGTAAAGTTTCGTCGTAGAGTATTTAAAAAGGACCTTTAAATGGTTTTTGAGAAGTCTATTTAATTTATCAAAACCTTTAATATTACTAACTAGTCATATGGGTTAAGTATTCAGATGTTTTGATTTTAGTACTATTCAAAAGCCGATAGGAATTTTAAAACCAGAAAAATCCATGAATATTAGATTTTTTCTAGAAAAATGTTTTAATTTTAATTTTCTCGAGCTTTAAATTTGATTTTAAGAGCTTATCTGTCAAGTGAATCAACGAAAACAGTTTTTGAATGTTTGTTAATCATCTCGTAGTATTTAAACATAGAAAAACTGGATATGCTATCCGGTTTATTCTCACAATTAGTCGCCTGACTAGATATGCGGAATTAATTTAGATAAATCTTCGTAATTTGATTAGTTAATGATTCATTTAATTTAAACATGTAACAATATGTTTATAATGTAGTATTATCTTCAACTTTCTGAGTGTAAAATTATATTTATATCTTTGTATTTATTATTTATTGAACCCTATTTTTTTATTTGGCTCTGTATGTTGTTTTGTGTGCATTGTTAATTTCTACACAAATAAAACCTTTGTGATAGTTACATTTGCTTATCAGTGTCGTTTGCTTTGTTTCCTTAATGATAAATTACTTCTATAGTCTGCGAAATCGTTAAAAGATAAAGTGCATGTATATTCTAAATTAACTTACTTAAATGTAGCAAACTTGTAAACAACAAAGACTACAAGTGTAATTAATCACACTAGCTGATCATAATCCCAGCTAGCGTTTCCTGTTAAGAATTAATCAAAACTGTTCCTGATAACATTTTAATTCGCTAATTATTTTTCTGATAAATGAATGAGTTTAAATTGAAAGAAAAGAGAAAGATACAGATGTTGAGGCGCGAAGTAGTGGGGGAAGTAAGATGGCCGCCGTAGCTTTACCAGTTTAGAGCCAGTCTCGACTGGATTTGGCCAGTTCATTACACGTATCGGTCGCTTACTGTCGTCCTAGTGCCTGCCTTCTTACTGCCCTCTTCCCTGCTCTTTCTGTATCATCCTCCCCCTCCCGATACAGAATTAACATTACATAGTAGGGCTTTCCGGCATCTCTTAGTCGAATTAACGAATGAGTGTTATCATCCGTCGTCATCCAACGCTTATTAAACTGTTATTATCGTCATCCAGGCAATGCTTCTACAATACAAACACAAAATGGAATCCTTTTGCATTGCGAGCTGCACCGAAACAATTCCACACTACGACTACATTAGCTGACGACAGGTTTTTATTACAGCTGAACACCTTGGTCGTAAAGAGAAGTGGGCCCTGTGGACTTAGTTTGTTCAAACGTAACTATGACCCCGTTGTTTATATCTGGCCCAAGAGGAGATATGCTTCTGGTCCTTCATAGTGTTTATCTGATTTGACAGTGATTTGAACTAGTCAACTGAATTTTGTGTTTGTGCATAGATCAGGAATTACTCATCCTCTATGTGCTATTATACATCATACATTTATTTTGAGAAATGTATGTGATTGTTTACACTGTTACAATGACTGTTGGTGACTTAGAACTTTGTGCTGATTTTTATCATAGTTTGATTCAACCTTCTAGCAATCGCCTTCGAATGCGTTTGCTAGGAAAACAATTTGCTGTTAAAAGACTTAACAAGAACATGTGTATGAGAGACCAGTTTAACTATTGTGCTAATTTTTCACCCCATTTAAAGCATAGGATTAGAGCTATTAATCTGAGGCAACTTCCCAATGACAATCGAAGATCACTGGTGTCAAGAAACTTAGTTAAAGAGTTAGTATGTATTTGAAATTTAACGTTTGAGTTTTCTGGCATGGGGACACAGTTGGGCGTAGGTTTCAGCCTACCATTATTCCTTAAAGAATTTAATCAGGTGAAAATTACTACACACTGCCAGAATACTCAATTGAACGCTTTGTTTTAAGTAGTAGCTGTCACAACCACTTTAATCCAAGGTCATCTTATATTATGCCTTGAATGATTTGATTATTGCATTCAAAATGCTTGATATTCATGGTTTATTGGTGTGCTTTTTGTAGGAATATATGCAGACCTATAGTTTCTTCTACAAATGTGCCTAAAGAAGAACCTTCGCCTCAACAGGAAATAATTTCTCCTCCTGATAGTCCAGCTCAGGTAATTTTTATATTTGTTTAAAATCATACTAGTTTGTCAGCAAATTTTTAACTCTTTGTTCTGAGTATTGATGTGAACACAGGATAAAAATTGTTTGCCTATTTATTTTGATCATTATTTTTTAATGTTAGTCAGACATTTTGTTGGTGGTGTTAAAAAAACAAAAACAAGATTAAAGTATTGATGAAATAATATTTATCACTCAAATAATACTGCTTTGATTTAGATAACTTTACAAGTGATTTTAAATTTGCTTGATTCCATTCTTATTCGTTTAACTATACTGAGGTAAAGTTAATTGTTTTACTTCTCAAGGGTTGAGGAATATAAGTATATGAATATTTACCTTTATTTTTATTTACATTAAATTTAATTATTTGTATTCTATTTCTTGTTCTAATCAGTTACGTACTTTTGAATAAGAAATAAGTTTAATATTTTCTTATTAACTTTAAAAAGTAAGCCTTTTTTAATTTACTAGTTTTCCATGTTACTTATATAAATAATTTAAAGATTGTAATCCAATCAGAATTTCATTAATCCTAAAAAGCTGAAAACCTTTGTTAAACAATTAGTATTTTGGGGAGTTCTCTTTGAGCGGAAAAGTTGGTCAGAATAATGAATTCTAAGAGTTGATAATTTGATTAGTAACAGAAATATAAAAAACACCAATTTTACCTTGGTGTTAATGAAAACTTTTTTGTTTAAGAAATAAAAAAAGATAGAGTTTTAAATTTTTAACTTGACTCCAAGACAGTTAAAATAAAAAATATATTATTCAACAACTGCATGTTCTGATCGATCTCCGAAACTTGGCATATTATGTTAAAAATTTACTCTTATCAAAATTAAGGTTTCTTTTGTCACATGTTTGAAAGTACTTGCACCTGTTAAATTGTATGTTAATTATATTAATTAATATAATATTTCAGAATTAATCAGCAATAGCAAAACACAAAAATTACATCTTGTATAAAATGTTAAACTATTGGGAATTATTTTTATTTTGTTCAGAATCCATTGTGGTATAGAATATTATTTACATATCAGGAACTTAGAGGTCAATTGTTCCATGTTGATTTGGTGTTGTCTTACAAAAATTACATCAATGCACTTAAATTATTATCTGGATCCTATCATAAGCAATGGCTATGTATTGGCCTATATATACACACATAGCACCCTATCTGTTGGCATAAAATTTAATCCAACTGCATTACTAATAAATTTTATCACAAAATATTTAATGATTTATAATGAAAAAACTATATTTAAATTATTCTATAGAAAAGTTGATTAGAATGACATAGTGCAGTTTACTTCTGACGTCCAGGTATATAGGTTGGAAATATTATCAATTAGTGTTTATTTGGATTCTGTTTCCATCAACCTTACAGACTAAAATGATTTTACTTTTACTTATCTACATGTTATATATTAATGAGGAAAGTATAACAATTGTGAAACATTTTGAATCTGAGTTTTCAACAAAAACAATACTTTAAGGTCCCATGAGTCCAAATAACCAAGCCTTGCAAAATAGTGTGTGTGTATGTATGTGAACTGAAAGGGTCAAAAATGAAGATTTATTCAAAAATGAAATTTCATATTTAAGGTTGGTATCTGCCTGGGATGAAAAAATTTTTTTTTTAATTTTCTGTTATTTATATATCAAAAAGTAAATCTCCTTATTTATAAAAACCCATAATCTTAAAATTAATCACCTTTTGGTTGATCTGGTATGGAATGGCTTAAAAGAGGAAATATATAAGCTGACAGTACATGTATCGCACATTCGTGACTTCTGAGGAATTACAGTTCTCTCCCTCCAGCACATCTCTTCTCTTGCCTTCACTATATATTATAAGATGGGTCCCTCCATACCTTTTTTGTCCGACTCTCTTGAAGTCGAAGGCTCGTATATGAAGCCTTCCGCTGCCCTTTTTTTCTGTTCCATATTTAGCCAAATATGTTTTAACTAACTATCTTGTGTAATCTAGCTGGTTAACATTGTGGTTTTTGGCATAAATATAGTAACTGTTTTGGAGAGCCACATCTAGAAGCCAAGTAAAAATTGGCTACCACCCTTTCTTCCTATGGATATTGATTCGGTAGTAAGCTATGTTTTGGTCCATTTGGTCAGTTCCTCCTATGGACTTGTTGTATTAGTGACTTGTGACTTGTTGAGTAATAAAATTAACTAATAAAAATTACTTACACAAAGTTGAGTTTGTTAAACTGTTTCTCATCAATGTGCTTGTAGTTTGTCATCTTATAACCACGAGAATATGTTAAATAAAAGCTCCTTGAACGGTTAGCAATGCTGTACAGTAACAGCGATGTTTACAACTCTCTAGAGAAGGCCTAATCAAATCAAACACGATACAATTTCATCATCATTTAGGAAAAACCTTTAGCAATCTATTGTTCAAAATTTTTTTAGCAAATTTGAACGTTACTATTATTTATAAACTTACTTGTCCTGAGAGATAAGTAGTGTGGCCATCTCAGAGTAACACATAAACAATATTAGGTATCATAAGAATGCAATAGACAAATGAACCTTACATTTGATACTAGGTTAAAGAGGAGGTTTCATAACACCCTACCATGCAATTGTTGACCCTAAAAGATTTATGACATAGTAGCAATTAATTTGTAAATACCACTCTAGTTCTGTTACTGTACGGTAACGCAAGTCGCTAATGGGTTAAAGTACCTTTAATTTTGTTTATTAAAAATAATTGGCCATCTCTCATTGTTTCTGGTAATAAATATAAAATATTACCAAATGAAGGATAAAATGGAATGTTTTTAAGTTTCTTTTTATGATGACATTAGTCATAACTTTTTTGAAATTTTCATAAAAATCTTTTTTTTTTTACCTTACCAGTAATTAGAAATATAGCAGGGGAAAGTTTTGTTATCATGAATATTAAATTAGTAGTCAAATTTGAAACAAACAATTATTTTTGTTCAAAGGAGACCTGTAAATGATGATGAGCACACCGGTCCAGATTTGCTGTTTTGTTCTTGTAACTATTGCTAAACCTTAATGTATGTGGAATCTTGATAGTTATATTTAATCAGTATCTTCTCTAAGTTCATTATTCAGTAATCCTTTTAATATTAATTATTATTTAATTATATAATAATTATTGCTATAATTAACATCATCATACTTTCTCTTAAAAGTAAAATCTCAGAGTATATCAAGTTATACCTGACTCACATTCTCAGTTTTATGGAGGAATTGGTATAGTTTTTTTTAGCTTTTTATATTAATTGTTACGAAAGAATTATATTTAATGTTTTTTTCTGTTTCTACTTCATTACTGATACTTAAATGATATTTAAATTTAGATTGTAATATTTTCCATTGTGCATTCTACTAAATAATTCTTTTTCCATAGACTGAAACAAATTGCAGCCCACGTGCTGATTGGGGCCCAGCTGAAACATCGCTTTGGCTTCAGGCCAACAGATATACTGGTCATCATAATAGTTTAGCTTCTTATTCTGGTGCTGATCTACTTCGTCTTTCTCGTGAAGATCTTATTCAATTGTGTGGTCTTTCTGATGGGATTCGTCTATTTAATGCACTTCATGTCAGGTAATTGTATTCTTATCACAAATCTAGTTACTGTAGGATGTTAATTTGATGGAAAGCTTGTTCAGTTTGTTCGTATCATGAATGAACATTGATGCAACATTAGTAAAAACGTAACGGGAACTTTTTCTGATAAGAATTATAATACATGATATCTTATTATCCAAATTTTATACATTATTATTAATCTTTCAGTGATTTAGTTTTGAGCATTGATAATACCTTTTTTTTGTTATAAATACTATCCACCCTCCTTAAAATTACCCATGACCTCCAAATCACCATTGAAAATAAAAAAAAACTGACTATTCACATCCTACTTCATTTTTCTAAGCATTTGACACACTGAACCACATCCTCATATCTTTATTTGTTGGTTCAAATCCTATATCTTCGATCGATCACAGTTTCACGATTTCATTACCATTCAATTCCAACAGAATTAAAATAGACATTACAAATCCACATACAAGCTATATAAAAACTTTTGTATTAACTCTTTAATTTTTATTATACTTATAATTAGTATCTCTCTGTAAATGTATATATATATATTTATTTTTTGTTAAGTTAGTATGATAATTTTACATTTTATATGTTTAAAGACCTAAAAATTAGTTTTTATTATTTATTAATTATTTTTTCTTTACTCTCTAAGGCTCTAAAGCCCATCAAATAATTCTGTAATGTCATTCTCAAGGGATGCGTCTCGGAATAATTAAAGAATTTATTTATTTAAATTACATTATCTGTTCTGCCAACCAATGTCATATTTAAGAATTTTTGTCAAGAAACACTAACAGTTATAAAAAAAATGTGGTGAAAGAGTATGACTCTGTTCCATTATTTGCAACATTTTCTCATTCAAATAATTTTTAAGATGAATTAATAAAAGCGGTTGTTTATAATAAATGGATTATAATCATTAAAGAAATAATTGTAAGAAATGGATATACAACGATTTTTGAACTATTAGCTTTCAGATTAATTAAAAAATAGGTATAAATTGATTTTGTGTTACCGGAGACTTGGTGATGAATTAGGTCTTAAAGTGAATATGGTTGAAGAAAAATATATGGTTAGTAGCAGAATGATTTAAGGATTTAATAGAGGATGTTACTTTCAAAATAAGAGAAACATAAATTTCTGTCAGTTTTTATCTGATTTCTTAGAAAAAATAAAACTATCTCAACTGTTTTTCTAAACATCAAAGTAGATTTTATGTTTGCTCAAATTGAGTGGTAATTTTTGAAACTCTTATAAAATGTTTGTTAATTTGATTTTGTTGGGCATTGAAACATTTTACTTCTATATTCAGTTGGTTTGAAGATAAAAAACTTAGTCGTGGAAACTTCGTCACATACTTGTCGTGGATTAGATGTAGGGAGGTAGTGACATGACAAGGACACACCTTTCACAGGAAGGTAGTAATATATCATAAATAACCTTGATTATATTGGGCTCATGCAAAAATAATGCAGGTTTCTGCCTTTGCTTCATTCTAAAATCATTTATGGAAAAAAAAACTAATCCTTAAGGGTCGTTGTTCATTGGATCTGAGAATTCTTCTGCTATTCGAGAGCCCGTGCAAAAAAATAGACATATCTGATAAAAAACTTTGATAGCACTTTTTTGAATCTTTACTGCTAGAAATAAGAGACTCCCTTATTCTACCTGCACAAATGGCAGCTGAAAAACAATCAATTTTTCATTGGAGCTCCATTTCCTTTAAACTACCTACAAAACTAAAAACCCTAATAGAGTATCATTTAAAGGGGAGTAAATTTACTAAAATATGAGCCTTAAAAGAGCTATTTATATTCAATAGTACCCGTAATATACTTTTTTATGGAGCAATATTTCATGTTCAAAAATGTACTTTAAAATCAGTAGTTAGTGAATTTATTTTGGGAAGTCTATATCACAGAAACTAATAGATGTCTATAGCGCTGAAATTATAGCTAATTTAATGTGCTATAAAAGTAGTTTATGAGATAAGCATATTCAAGTCCTTAACGACATGTCTAAAATCAGTTTCTCTTTTGATTGTAGGATTATTTGGGTGTTCACTTTTGCAGTAAAGAGTTAGTCAACTGTTAATTCTGGGTCTCTATCAGTCGGGAAAGTTATCGTTAGTCCTAAACTTTAATATCTTGATTTACTTTTCATAAATGGTGGGATAGCTAATTTCAGCATTTTAAAATAATGTAAGAGATTTTTTGTCATAGGTTAGCTAAAGAGAAACTGTTCTGTACTGCTTAGGTCTTTCAGTCCTAGGCCCAACAATTTTTTTGTTTAAGTATTGATTTAATGTGATATAAAATTACTTGGATTTCAATTGGATCTATTTTGTTGTATAAGTTTGGTTGACATACATAATTTGTTTGTTTGTTTCAGAACCGTTGCTCCCAAATTAACTATATATGTCTGTGTGGACCCACGTGACAGAGTTTATAATGTGGTGTACTTGACCTCTTTGAAACCTGGGGAGCTGTTGAGGAAGGTTTGCTATGCTGTTGGACTTCCTGTGAACCAGGTCACTCAGATTTATCTGTTAGGTCCAGGAGATATCAAGATTTTGCCTACTGAAGAACTGGTCTCACACCTTCCTGACAATACTGCGTACAGTGTCACCTTAATATCAGGCAAGCAAACTATTTATTTATAGAGGAAGTTTTATTTGTTATAGATCATGATAATATATTTTGTTTCGTAACTGAGCAATGACAGGATGAACAATTAGGGACAGTTTAAATTGAGCCATTATGAGTAAAAGTAGTGCAAGTCTTCTGTTCTCATTAAATTTGATTTTCATTAAAAAAAAAATTAATTATCAAGTGGATTAACTTGAATGCTTTCAAATAGTTGTATATGCTTTTAAGTCACTAGTTTTAATAGAGAAAACCGCTGTTCCGTACCTGAAATGTAGTAGAACTTCTGCCAAATTGTTGAATATCTCTAAACTCTGGAGTTGACTTACACCACTTTCACATTCACTGGCTCCATTGTGCTTTTTGTTATTGTGATAGCTACTACTTTTTTTATTGTAATGGGTAGTTAATAATTCATACAAGATCAAATTGTTTCTCTTGCTTAATGGAACTCCTCATCATTCTATTTGAAATATTGCGTTGAACAATAAGGATCATTAGAATGTTTTCATTTGATCTAAGGATAAATGCTTGTAGCTTTCCTGTTTCATTTTATTATTATTTATTTTAGACTTATTCCAAGGACGAGTTTTGACTATCATCGAGCTGTTGGGCTCATGTACTGGGCAGTTTTTCAGTGCCACAACCTGCTTCCTGCATACACCACCCATTCAGTGATAGTCAAAACTTGTCTTGGAACAAACCTCTTATATATATTTGAGATTCTGCCTAATGAATCTTATTTTCCTGGTCAGTATTGCAGGCAGGTACATCTTTAACAGGGTG
>NW_027106407.1:567842-578450 GCF_000696795.3 Halyomorpha halys | reverse complement strand
ATTGTTCATGCCACATTGACTATTTTGATAGTATTTTACTAACTAGTGCTGTGCTGATTGAACATTTTATCGATTAAGTGATAGTTTGCGCTGATATTTCAAGCTAGGGAAGGGAGTAGATTATTGAATTATTAACATTTGTATTCTGTAATGTTAATTGTTAAATTTTCTGTGGGTATTTATTTAAGCACTTATGTAAGGTGTATGATATTTAATTAGAATGGTAATGAATTGGATAATGGTATACAAGATATAATTGCTTGGATTTTGTAGTACATTAATCCAGAGCGAATTTTGCATGTTATTGAAAAGGTTTATAATTAATAAGGTTTATATAAATCATATATTTATTTTATTATTTCTTATTCTGTCATACATCTATATTAATTGAAAGATTGATGGTTGATTATGTAGACTTGTTTTCTTTAAAAGCTTTGGTACAAATTGCTTCATTTTTTAAGGGATATTAGTTCTTCTTTTGATTAGTAATAATCTAATTTAAATTACAAAAATGGTTTGTATTATGATGGTAGTGATGCTTTTTGTGATCATAATCAAGGGAAAAAATTAATTTTTTAGGCATTTAACATATCAATAAAATTAGTATTATAGTTATTAACACTTTTTATCGAATATTCTTATTTTTCGTTGTATTCATTATAGCACTTTACTAGCAATATAAAATGTTAAATTAAAATTTTAAGTAATATATTTTATATATTTTTATCAAATTTGTAGGTAGATTTGTAATCTTACTGGTCAATAACCATAATTATTTTCAATTAAAATGATAGTATTCTAACAGTTCTGTATAAATGAATATAATTGTTATCTCGTGAATCATAAGCTACTAAGAAATGTTGAGCTGGCAGATTAAACTGTCGATCATATTTTCGTTTTATTATGGTTCAGTTTAATGGATTTGACAATACCTGGCTGTTATGTTGATGCAGCAATGACTGTATTATCGCCACTTTAAAATCATTTATAATGATATAACTGAATATGAAGCATATAATGCTTCAGTGTGTTAAGGTGTGCTATACTCGCTACAGCAGTATGCACATTCACTAACCTGAGAGTCGAAGATTGTAAATACTACAGTCTATTAAGAAGAAATGTTAACATGATAATAATGATTAGTTTATTTAATCATATTGTCGATTAGCGACAAGTGCATGTATTTGCTAAATTATTATTTTAGTTTAGTTGCTGTTTTAAAACTATAATAATAGCATTATTTACACTCAAATTTATTAATTTAATTGGTATTATATCATTCATACATCCATATTATTTAGTATCGAGTTTAATATTATTTGTTTTTTGATATAAAGTTCACTTTATTTTTTTCATTTTTGTGATACATGCCATTTCAACAATACATTTACTGACTAAAATGAATTTTTATCGACACAACAATGAAAAGTTTTTACTTATTCACTGTTATAACCGATGATTTTCTCACCAAGTAGTGAGCTGTAGGGGGAGAATAGCCTGCAGGTTTTTGCTTTTATATTGTATTCCAATTAACCTTTTGTATTCTTTGTTGTTAGTCATCATTAGATGATACATTGTGTAGGTAAGCTTATTATAGTGGAAAACAATTATGCCTAGTGGCGTATGTATTTCAGTACAAATTTTTTTAAGTTTCTTTTTGTTTAGATTTGTTATGATTCGAGATATAGTGTTGAATGTAAGTTTTTTGGTAGATGCTCATGAGCTTTTATAATTGGTTTAAATACTCAAGTATCCAGGCATGGGTGATAAAAAATTGTTGATTGGAATATAAATTATTAGTTATTCATAGATCAACTATAGTTAAGTAATTTAATTACTAAAAAATATCCATTCATTCTTAACCAAAATTAGAAAGAAGTTATACGAGTTTTTTATAAAAAATAAAATCAATCACCTTCCTTCTTTTTTTTTTTTCAAAAAATTTATTTGAGCATTATCAAATACAGTGCCCATGTCTGTCAATAACTAGTGGCTTATTAAATGTTATGTAACTGTTATGTTAATTGTTATTTATTATAATGGATTATTTTATGTAGTAGCATGTTTACTGTTATGCTTTTCATGTTTAACTTCATCAAAAAGCTACCAAATGTCTAATTGATTTTGAAATAGAAAAATTTATTTAATTGTTGTTAATTCTTTAAATGTTATAACTTTAGAAAAGGGTCGATTTTATGTTATCTACTGTTTAGTTTATAGATTTTATTTTGATTATTAGTATGAAATATATGCTCTAATGATGTTTTATCATTGATATACTAACATAAACAGTAATATGTGCAATTATATTTTATGCTGCTCTTTAAAAATATATAGAAGTATTTTATGCAGTTTTGTTGTCACCAAATTGAATTCTGTTGGTCATTAAATGAAAAATTGTAATTTTTAGCTTGATTGTTGCTTTGAAAATTTACAAAGTAAGCCAAGGTCTGATCCTCATGATGCTGAAATCTTGCTGTGTTTAAAATGGGATTTATTAATAATTCATATTACATTAACCTATCACTTATAGATTTTATTAAAGATGCCTCATATTCCATATTATATTATTTTATTATATAAATCGGATGGTTTCTTAACTTACCTCACTCAAATGTATTTTTTGTTAAAAATCAGTTAGATTTGAATGATAAAATTCATCCCACCTATTTTTGCTATTATTTATTACTAATTATAGCCAAACCTAGATTGTGCTACTTTCAACTTGGGTGTAGGAACCTACAGGAAAGTGCGAGAAGTATTGAGGAAGCGAGGATTGGACTGGAGCAGTAGAGTGCTGGTACAGATGAGGGACACTTGATCCAAGCTCTGTAGAGGGTATCCCCACACTGTCCTGGGGTAGAGAGGAATATAATTATGATGATGATGATGAAATTTTCTAGGAAATAATTATTTACAAATCAACACTGATTTTGCTAGAATTTTTGTCATAATAATTTCTCATAACTACATTTTTCTTAAAATTTCTCTAGATTTTAATTGCCTAATTTTATTTAACAAAATTTTATTTCATTCTGCAGATGAAGAACTTCCATGAGATATTCTCATTAAAATTCAATGAAATGATGGAGAAATTGTAAAATACTATGTTTTTTTATTTTAATTTGAAAAACATATTAATGCCCGAATGAATGTGCAAAAGATTAGACCAGAATAATGACTATTCTTTTGAGCCTTCAATAGCCTTTTTGTTACTTAAACTCATTAATAGTCTCTGCCCTTGGGTATTCTGTTTTGACTTAAAATGTTATGTTACACTTCCTCTATCCTCTGTGGGTAGTTGAGATAGCAAGTATGAAGCAAATAAAGTAACAATATAATGATTGCTAAATATGGTATTTGTGCCAAATAAGGCCCATTTTATTTTAATCATTGCTTATAATAATTTAAAAGTTTATTACATATATTAAATAGTTGCATATTTCAAAGAATTGGTTGAACTTTCCATTTCTAAAAATATTTTTTGAATTTCAAGGTGCAGTAGTTCTAAATAAGGGCCAGCTTTTATGTACTCAACATTTTGATGAGTTGAACTGAATGTTACCATTTTCTTGTTGGGATAATATCGCTAGGAAGGATTGTGGCACCAGTAATTGTAATAACTACTTTTAAGGATTTATTTTGGGTTATTCACTAGAAAGTTTATTTGTTATGTATTTTAATGTTAAATTGAAGATTCTGACCCCAGAGTATTTTTATATAAACACCTTAATTTCTTTTTTTTTTTTTTACAACCTTTTAGAGGTATTTTCACCCATCTTCAAGTGATCTAATCCCTTACAATTAACTTTTCTAAATCAAAATTAAAATTTTGTCAGTAACTATAATTTAAGTAATCCAACAATTTTAATTTTACTTATTTTACACATTATTATTATTATTATTACTGACAATATTTTTACTAAGCAATGGATAATAGGATTAGATAATCTGAAGAAAGAAAAAAATATCTAACCCTAAATGTTGTTAAAAAATGTAATGGTATTTTTGTTAAAAAAAAAAAAAAAAAAGGAAGTATCTTCACCTTACATTAAAATATTTTTCAGGAATTATGTTACAAGAAACATATACAATAAAACTGATTCTTCTTGATGGTTTATTACGTGCCTTTTAATTTCTAATCTTAATTTCCAAGTTGTTTTGTTTTTGTTTTAAGCTACAACTCTATAAAATCCTAAATAAAATTATTGATTTCAGAAAATAATTTTCATAACTTTTGAATTTTTCTGGTGGACTTTAATTAGAATAATTGGTTTTCCACATATTCACAAGAAGTTGTGAGTTAGCATACTGAGAGGAAAATTACAATACATGTAACTTACCCAAGACATTACAGATTATATGCAATACATTTATCTATCACTTGCAGGCATAGGCCAAAATCACAATGATATAAGCCAGTAATATATATATATATATAGTAATTTCAGGTTCAGGATCTAGATTCCAATTGAATTCAAACTGTTAATGTTTTAAATATTGATTGTTTTTTTTTAAATTTAAAATACTAATGGTACCTATGAGGGTTTTTTTTAAAGCTTGCCTATATTTCATATAGAAAACTAGTGCAAATTAAAAAAACTCAAATTGTGTTGAGAAACACCTAAATTTTGAAAATGGTTTGTCTAATTATAATTTTATTATTACTTCTTTCACACATCATTTCCATCACTGTGTTCATTAATATTATATCTTTTACTTTATAATTGACATATTTTTTATTGAAAATGTTCCCTTTTCTTATTTCTAATTGAATAGATTTTAGTTTTTGAGGTATTCACTGTCTGCCGTTTCCATCTATTCCCAAAACATTCATAAGCATTTCATTAGCCTCTTAAGGAAATATATTTTCCGAAGATCCTTTAAACAATTTATGGAATCAGCCTTAAAATAGCTAGTCATGCCAAAAACTTCAATTCTTAAAAAATTTCATTTATATTAAGATCCAAACACCTTACTTACCGAAATTTAATCCCTAATTTTCTGTTCAAATTCTATTGCATTAGAGATTTATCGATTGAGCTATGCTATTTAACATCTAGTATAGGTTTAATATTTGGGATGCCATCAGATAATTCCTCGTTCAAAATTATTTAAATCAAAAGAATTGATTCTAGCTTATTAAAATTTAATAATTTTTCTGTTTAACTGTTCATAAATTATTATTTTAACAAAGCTTAGATCTAATTTTATAATATAACTAAATGTAAATGATTATAGCACAGGATGACAAATGTAAGAACTTAGTAGAAACACTTTGTTTATTATATTAATAAATTAATATTTCGGATAGAGAAGGCATAATACTACCATTCCCTAAATGATGTTTGGTTTGCCATAGTTATTGTTATTCAATGGAATTATAAATTTAAACTTTGTTTAATGTGGTAGTACTGGGTGTCTAGACCTGAAAAGCCAGGGAAAGTTATGGAATTTTTTTTTTTCTGGAAAAGTCTGAGAATCTATATCAACAGTAAAGCTAGTTCGGTTGGAACCTATTGCTGGACATATCATTTTTATAATACAGAGTCTCAAAACTTTATTAATTGCATCTTTAACTTTTTATAGTATATTTCGGCACTAAACTTATTGAAGTGTTTGGGGCACTATATACTTCAAATTACCCTCGAGTATCCAAATAAGTCTGAATCTATAAGTGGTAATTTTGAATAAATTCAATATTTTTCTCTTTGGAAATAATTCAAAAACTTTGTCCTTGACTTATTTTCAATGTTGGTGATTACATTACTTACCTCATTAATACCATTTAATGTTTATTTATTTTCAGCACAAAACTAGTTACTTCAATGTTATTCAGTCGTTCATCTTTACCATGGAAATCAGTTCTTACAGAGGAAGTGGGTAGAGGAGTATAGATGTTATTGTAAATTATATAGTGAATCATTTGAAAAGTGACTAGTTTTTCTAGAAAACAATGAGAAAATCCATAGGTATGAGATATTTAACTTTGTTCTCACATTTTTATAAGTATTTTTCTTAGGTTCCTCTGGAGACTAGTTCACTTTGTCAATACCAGTAAACAATTGAGTTGTTTCATTCCAAAATCATTAGCTTTCAACCAAATTTGGGTGAATTTTAGAAATAAAACGACTCACGTCTTATATTGGTTGCCTTGGTTTCTTTTAATTTTTCATTCATATATTGTTTTGGAGTGGCAGGCCACAAAAATAATTCAGTCAGGGATGAGGTAGAACATTATAAGACAGAATAAACTAGCTCCAACTACAATTATGCAATGAGGTAATTTATATTAGTTCACTTGACTGAACTTCAATTATCATCAATCGGTATTTTTATATAAATGTTTTTAATGAAGAATTAAAATGGATAAAATCATTGAAAATATGCATATTTTATATAAATAAAATAAAGTTGCCATATTTGACGAAAAAACAAAGAGCTGAATAGAAGTTTTGATTATGATACTTTCAACATAGACAAAAAAATTGAAGACGTAATATCTGTCAATATTGATTTAATTTATGAGATTACATTAAGTTGCAGATTATCGTTAGTCAATTAAGCCCACCTAATTCGATCAATAATGTTGCTACAATATACTCCTTAGAGGGTCAATATGTTGTTGAAATTCGATATTGACTATGGTATATGTAGGACTCGTATCAATATTGCTACAATACATCTTTCAGACGCAATATATTGAACAAAGTCGATATTGACAGTAGTATATGTAGGACAGGTGTCAATATTGCTACAATATATCTTTCAGACTCAATATATTGAACAAAGTCGATATTGGCTCAATAGTATTCATTGTATAAGCACTTCTTTACATTTTGCCACTCCAAATCGCAATACCAGGACTTTCTAGCAAATTCATGGATATTCTTCTTCATAATGAACCGATATCTAATTATTTCTGAACTTTCATTGAACACATTCTGATAGGTAAGAGGAATAGATGGGGTACCATGAGGGTGGTGAAAATAATTGAGCGAATTATTGAAAAATAAAAAAATCACATTTCTACAATAAAAAAATAACTCATTTCAAAAATTGGTAAAGATAGTACGATCTAGAAAAAAAAATGAATTGATTACCATAGTTAATTTAACTTGAGTAGTTGAATAAGTAGAATGGAGCCAGTAGCTGAGAATGTCTAATAATACCAATTGAATGTACTAGCGTATAAGGATCCTTGCATAAGGAAAGGATGACATGAACAAGCTTGATGACGCACATCAACTTCGGAACTCTAAATGAATGACAAATCTAAATAATATTTGCAGAAAAGGCGATAGTAACAAGATGGTTACAATAAGTAAACCGAAATTAAAAGCTGTTTGTTTTATAAAAAATTGAGTAATTTTTTTTTTCGGCCTCACTTCTAGCTTTTTTTTATATTACATATTTCGCTTTAGTATAAATTATAATTAAATGAAGACATTACGAATTCGAAGGTTGTATTACAAACTTCCCTTTACTGAATTATACTAAAACCCAAAACCCTAAAGTCAAAGTTATATAAGATAATCCTCCCACATACGTAACGGCCGACTCTCAGATTGCTTGGCTCGACGGATCAACACTAATTATACTATTCGTGATGCATGATGACAACTTTTCACGTCAATTTTTCATTTTCCGTGAAATCTCTCCCAATCCCCTCTATTGAGTGGGCAACACACTTGCAACTTGCGCATGGCACGGTTTTCGTCTTTTCTATCATTTCCAAGATGATAATCCTTGATTTGAAATGTTAAAATAAAGATTATGATGGTCAACTGGAGGTAAATTGTAGAATTATTAAAATGATAATTGTTTTAGTCTGTTATAAATTTAAATGTTTCAAATTTTTTAATACGTTTATGTTTAATTCATATTTTTTTGAAAACTATCTTTCTTTTTCTTTTCCAAATCTATCACTTATTCAGGGAAATGTAGGTTAGGATCATGACTCTGTCGTAGCTTGCTTTTCTTTTATTTCCTTCATAAATAAAATATTTATTGTTTGGGTGAGCATTGAATTTAAATTAAAGTGTTTAAAGAAGTATCTCCAATTTAATTGGACTACTTTTACATTTCATATTCTGTTACAGTATCCCTCTGGGTTTGGGTCCACCCAGGCTCATAAAGTTGGTCCTTTAATTGAGGAAAAATCTGGGGGTGAGTGATTTTGAATAAAATCACCGCCCTCTTACACGACCGTTCTTCGGTAATAGCACTTCCTTACAAAGTACTGAACCCCTGGCCTATTCATGGGTTGTAGTGATTTTTTTTTATTTTAATTTTTTTTTTCGCTTTTACACTTTTAAAAATTCTAACTCAAAATTATATATACAAATAATTGACCGTATTAATTCAAATTATGAAGAAGATGGTCAGGGATGCAGTCACAAGAAAAAAATAAAGAGTTAACAAGTATTCATTTGCCGGCGATTCGTTCCACTAAAAAGATACAAAAAACAACTAAAAAGATTTTGAGGTAATAGGATAAAATACAAAAGGTAAATTAAAGTAGTTTTTAAATTATATGAATATAAGTGAAAACAAAATAATGTACAAATGAAAGAAAAGAGCAAATAAAATAGTATTAATATAAAATAGACAACAATAAGAATATAAAAAAATATGAAAACTATTAGGATAAAATGAAAAGTAAACGTAATAACTCGTAAAATAAAAAAATAGAAATGAGGAAACAAAATTTAACACACTAAAAACGGAAAATAAAAAAGTAAGTAAGATTACATAAAAGTCGAGAGAGAATAAATACAATAAAATTAATAATAATAATAATAATAAATAAATAAATAAAGGACAAATCAGGATCACCTGTTTTCTGCTGAGGTCAATACGAAACTGGTAGAATATCAGAAGTAAACAGGGTGGAGGGGAGGAACCGTTTTAATTTCGAATACGTGAAATGAAAGGAGATATACAGATATATAGATATGATAATAATAACAATACGAAATATCATTTAATTTATATATTTTTTTTCCTAAATCAGACATTTTGTATTGTTGATATTATTATCATATCTATATATCTCCTTTTATTTCACGTATTCGAAGTTAAAACTGTAAACGGTTACTTCTCTCAATTGTTTACCCATGTGAAAAACCTTTCTGGATACACCTTCATTTGAACAACGGTTGCTATTTATCGACGAAAAATCATTACTTTTGAAATATAGAGAATCATTAGTCCATAGAACTTTTCAGTAAAAGGACCATTTCCAGAATATTCAATTTTCACAGAAAGAAATAGGAGGATATAAAAAAAAAAGTAAAAACAGTGAGGAAGTTATACAGACCTACGTAAATATTTTTAGATGTGTATTATATTCATAAAAAAATACGGGTCATTACTATCTGTAGTGGCAATTACATAAATGTGTTCGTGCAGATATATTTTTTTTTTTCTGAAACAAAATAGAATTAATAAATTATGAGCAAATTATGTTTTCTTAGTAATTAAAACTGTCCTTGAAAAATACCCTCTCACTCGTAATCAAATCAATTTTATAAAGCTAAGACTTAATAGATGAAACGTTCCGTTGGAACGTGAATAAGATATTTTTTGGTTCTTATTTTCGCGAAAACGGTGAATTTCACATTGTCTAGTAATTTCATTATTGTTTTGTTGCTTTAAGTTATTCGTTTCTCACTATTATGATTTTCTTTTTTACACAATTGTTTGTTGATTATTATATGTTAGGTATTTTTACTAAATCTTTGTAAAATTACCTGCAATTTTCTTTTTTCATCGTCTGAGAAGAGACTGTAGGGTTTCTAAAAATATACCCCAGAAAAGAGATATCTTTTTCCTGAACAAAGAAGACCTCCAACAAAAACACAAAAGAAGACTCTGGAGATTGGGTAGAGTTCTCGGGGCCTTTTAGTTTTAAATGCGGACTTAGTCCTTACTTTAACTATCTCTTACTGTTTTCTCCAATCGGTTTAATGTAAATGGGTATGACTTGATCTTTGATAAACCAACTCAACAAAAACCTTTCAATTTTATTTAATTTTCTAATCGTGTTTTGATTAATATTAAATATTAATGTGTATAGATATTTATATTGACGTGACCTTTTAATATTTATTTTATCACTAACGTGATAGTTCCTTCCTCTGAATGTCAGCCTTTGTGTTTTATTCTTGTTTTTAATACAACCCTTAGAACTTTTATATAATTTTCTTTGGACTTGTGATAATAAATATGATAAATTGAATATAAATTCCTATTCAATGAGAAAGAAAAAGAAATTTATTACTTTCATTTCTTTTATTTATACTATTACCTATAGTAATTAGTAGTAGTAGTAATCAATAGTATAGCTATTGATCATTCAATTTATTTTTCCATATTAGCATACAAATAAAAATAAGTCCAGATAATTGCATAATTATAATTATAATAATTAAAAGTGCATCCCATTTTTTATTAATCTAATGAGTTGAGATTTTTGTGATTAAGTTTTTCTAAACTTTCCTCTAGACTGCTATGAGAAGTAGTTTTGATTATACACGAAATTGTATTGCAGTTTCTTGTTTTAACAACTAGAAAACAGTCAGAGTTTTCACAGAAGCACATCGC
>NW_027106407.1:565545-566362 GCF_000696795.3 Halyomorpha halys | reverse complement strand
TTAATTTTTTTTATTTATTTTTTTTTTACTTTTATCATGCCATAGGCGTTGATGACCAGAGGGTTTTACGCCTTTAAGCAACAATCAACAACAAGTCAGAGTTTTTCAATTATCGTCTACTTATCTCTGACCATCGTTTTTTCTGATTTCAATTGCACAAAAAAGTATTTTATTAAAAAAATCCCTATACAAAAATTGGTTTCAAAAGGGAGATAATACAAGATTAGTATTAATATTATGACCTCGATCTACAATATTCGTAAAGATGAAATAAGTTCAATATAACATGTAAAAACAACAAATTTAGACCTCAAGAATGAGCAGATGCCAGAAAATTTGACCAGTCGAATTGAAATTTAGACTTAGCAATAAAGATTATGCAAATGAAAATTCTCCCATCTACGGTCTCATTATTCCTAAGGTTACAAAGGAGTAGGGCTGCAAGAGAAGAAGAAAAAAAAACAATGGAATCGTAGTTGTTTGAGAGAAATGAATGACACATCTTCCAATTGATTACTAAACTTTACAGTTACATTTCCCATCCACTAAAAAAATTGTTTAAAATTTGAAGGGTTAAAATAAATCTTAACACACCCCTTTTATGATAAGGGAATCTGATAGAATCTTAAACGACAGCCCTATGCTCCTTAACTACCACTTTACCAGCTGGCTGCATACCAACGCACTACTGGGAGAAAAACAGTTTATACACATTCCTCAGTTTCTCATTCCCCAGTTTGTAGAATTATAGGAGTAATAGTGCTTGAAGAAAGGGAAACCCATCTATTAATGGGTTGTAGTGATTTTTTTTTATTTT
>NW_027106407.1:504977-565375 GCF_000696795.3 Halyomorpha halys | reverse complement strand
ATAAAGTTATTCATATTATTTATCAATGCTTAACCAAAAATTAATAAGATTGTGTCTTCTGAATTCTACTTGTCAAGTTCTGTCACATGGTAAATCTATTGAATTTTCGTTATGTCTTATTGATAATGACGCACCTTTTTCTAAATTTCCTTTAGAAGGGATTTGAAGTTCAATTATCATTTCTTTTTTAAGGTTTTGGAAAATATTCCATGAAAAACACTTTTAATCCTGTTAAATGTACTATATTTTATATTTTCCTGGTATATATTAAAAAGTTTCAATTTATACGAGAAAATATATTTGAGAATATTTGAAAACTTCTTCCGGTTGATTGTTTTCGATTTACTGTTCAAAAATCTAATTTCTAAATCATACTTTAAATTTTATCATTAATATTAAAGATCGTTATCAAGCTGAAGTGTTAAATTTAAGTTATTATTTTTTTTTTTCTTCCAAAAAATATCAGATAAATGTGTAAGAACCTAAAGCCAATAAAAACCATAAAATGTCGAAGAAAGATCAAAGGGATTGTCTAAAAAACAAAACGGCTACTAAGTTCGAATAAGCGGGTCATCACCTTTTTCACGAGATAGCTATCTTCTCTTCTGTATAAAAGAGTAGAGAAGAATGAAGCCTCATCATTCTTCGCACATAATTTGTTTATAAACATAACTTACTTTTTAAAGCTTTTTTTTTTATAAACTTAACAATCTTCATCACATCGTTAAGAACGAGTTTTAATTCTTCTGGAAGGCGCTTTGTTACTAGATTTTACCTATGGATACAGTGGCTCCAAATTAAATTAGGAACTACATTTGAGACGCGTCCGCGAAGACCAATACATATTATACTTCACATTGACTAGTCACCGTCAGTATACAATCCACAACAGTTTGACCAAATAATACCTTTCTGATGATAATAATAATCATCAATAGATTTAAATATTTCTTCACCCTTCGAGGGAAGTGATAAAGTAAAATATTTTCTTCAAAATCATTTTTTTATTGTACTTAGCAATAACAAGCAATATATATTGTTACGTCTCATCTACCTGAATTGAGAAACATTTTCTTTTTATTATTCTGTAGCTAGAGGAACAAAGAGTTCAATTACAATCCACCAAAGCGCAGCCCCTCTAGCCTCACCGAAGCTCTCAAATTCGTAATTATTGTAACAAAGGACGAATAGGACGAAGGCGCCTTCCTGCATGACTCTGGAGGTTAGCTACACTTCAGATCTGCATTCCTCCCTCGTGTTTATCGGAATAGTACCCGGTAGGATGTGGTTACAATCCTCCGAGATATAACGGGTATCACCCGTTAGTCATCCTATCTAGTCATCTCCCTTATCAACTACCTTACCTTTATATAACTGCACACGCATTGCAGTGGTCTTCAAAACAAGCAGAATAGTCAAGAAAATAACCCATCTCGACAATTCTCCCTATTCCAGTTTCATCGATATCCTCGGACATATCGTGGATTCTTCTCGATTATGTATTGTTTGACAGAGAAATTCAATTCATTTTTTTGGACATATGTTTGGTCAATCACGTTATTTTGCTCGAGACATCTCAACTTACTGATGGCTAACGGCTTAATTTAAAAGTCGGTATCGATTGCCCTATTTTCGATTATCGACTGTACATATTAACAATATTACTATTATATTAATTAAAATAAATTTTATGAATTATAGAAAAAAAGTTTTTATTATTTGTTTTATGTCCAGCATTATTGATTATTTTGTACGTACCACAGATTGAGAAACGTGTTTTTCTCTCGTGGTTGAGAAACCACAGACAAACTCTGTGACCAATAAGTGACTTATTTTTAATAGAAGGTTAATATGAGGCCTACGAGTCAAGAAATCGTAAAAAAAGCGAAAATTGGGTAAAAATTATTTCCCTGAAAATATATATAAAAAGTTTCAACAAATAAACCCTTTGGAATGTACAACTAATTATTTTATATTGAAAATAATACTGTATGTAATACGGTGAAGAGGGAAGCTGAAGAGGAGTTGTCTGACAAACTAGTTCTCTTTAAACCCAGAAGGGTGAACAACTGGGTACAGTCTCCTTCATGCCATATCCTACGTCTTTGGTCGTTCCGGTGGAGAGTTGGTAATTGATGTCAGATTCTAACTCAAACTTATCTGGCTTTCAGTACCAGCGATATAATTGAAGAGAAACAAAAAGTTCGTGGTAGCAAGGAAGAGAGAGGAAGGAGTAGAAGTTTCGTTCGTTTCCGTAAATATTTTATCCAACTTTAAGAAAAGTTCTTAGAAGTGGTCTAAGTGGTTTCACTTAAATGGCTTTTCAACTATTCGAGCAAGTAATGAAGAAAGCATTTTCTTTGATTTAAAGATTAATGAGGCCATGGATGGCCGAGCGTGTTGAGCCACAAACATAACAATCTCGACCTTCCCACTCTGGCTAGAATTGGTGGGTAGTGTGTGGGATAACTTCTCTTTCCTGCCCTAAGTTCGAGAATGTAAGGACGTTACAATCCGTATTTATAAAAGATTATTCATACCGAAACCAGCACAGAGAATATTTTGTCACCACAAAGCCTTTAACATCACAAAGTTATTTTCTTTCAGCAAGGCCTGTTTTTTAGAAATAAAGTCCAGCACGCGTGTCCCGTGCTTATCAGCTCTTCCGGTCGACAGATCCGGAACAAATGTAGAAGTTGATCTAAAATATTTTGATGAAATGGAAATTAAATTGATTTTTAATCTGACTCTCTCTCCACAAAAAAATGTCCAAAGCAGGGAATATTATTCTAGCTTTACTATGATTAATTAATTATATTACTGACAAAAAGACAAAAAATAAATAATTATACAATAAAATAAAAAAAAAACATATAAATCTAAATAAAAATAAATGTATAGGTCAGTTCTCAAAATTGCTTAGTTATATATTCTTTACATGTATGCTGAAGATTAATCATTGAGAAAATATTGGAATAAAAGATGCTTAATGGAAGTCAGGGAGGAAGTTTGACGAATGGAGATTCATAAGAAATTCCAAAATAAGGGAGTACGAATTATCAACGATTTTTCAAAGCAATGTTGAGAAAAAAGTATTTGCTATTACAATTACAATTATTGTAATTTGAAACTACCGAAATCAAATTACAACATTGATCAGTAATTTCAAATACTTAATGAACTATAGAAATTGAAATAATGGTACGAAATTACTATTACTGGATGGACCAAATTAATCGCAATTATTGTTTCAAAGAAAGCAATTATATGCGAGAGGATATACTAAACGGCAGGTTGAGATCTTGTATTTAAGAAGATGGAAGAATAGCAGTCAAGGATTTAGGATGGTTTTTTTGTTCGTAAGGATTAGAATAAAAAGATTGAGTGGCGTATTAAACCACTACTCACCACTAAGGTTACCTCGAGGTTCTAGTTTTCATGTGATGAAAAACTTCAATACAACTTTAACAAACAAGCTATTCACTAATTAAAGTGAGAAAATTTAGAGATAATGACACTAGACAAATCAATCACTTGGAATATATTACATTCCATGTTCATGAGAGTGATGATACTTAGTCGTAGATACGGTCTTGTCCATCGTTTGCCTTAACTCATATTTACATATTCTAATGTTGAAAAAGAATGTTCTGTACTGCAGTTTGTAATCACTAAAGAGATGTAAATTCGTTAACCTGTTTTTACATTTCACGAATCAAATGAATCTTTCAATGTAACCTTATGGAATTTTAGTTCAAGAGCGTAATATTTTTCTTCGATTATAGCATTAGCTATATCAGTTTTAAGAAGTCCAGCACAAATTCATCCCTTTGGCTATCTTCCAAATCCTGTTGGTAAGCATTGACAATGTTTGCCTGAGCCTGAATTATCTGACAATGCTTTTACCAAACGCAAAAATATAAACAAAATAAAGATTATTAAATTTTAACATTGTAATTTAAGATGTCATTTTAGTGACATCATTTCATTGTCAGTCGCATGATATTTTAAAATTTAATTCATCACATTAACTGGTACCCTCTCAAATGAGGATGTGAATAAGGATATGAAAAAAAAAATGCAGGAATGTAAAATGACTCCAATTAAAACAAGTTAAGGATTGTAAAACAATTTAAAAAAATAAGAAATTATGCAGAAAACCTCCAAAATTATTTAATTCAGCATAGTATACCATAGCATCACTTAAACAAAGATTTTAAGAAAAAAAAAAGAAAGGTTTTAAAAGATGACTTAGTTTAAGAATTATTTGTTTTCTTATACGAAAAAATATTTTCTCAGCAAGCGCTGTTTGATATTTTAAACGCAATATATTCAAACGCTCTAAACTTCCCATTCACTACAAAACATTATTATACACTACGATAATTAGACCAATTCGGACATACGGAATTGAGCTATGGGGCTCTACCAAACTATCAAATTCCTCCCGCATCCAATCCTTACAATCCAAAATCCTACGTAAAATCCTTCATGCTCCTTATTACGTTACATATAAACGACATCAACAAAGACCTTAACATCCCATTCGTTGCAGATTTGGCCCAAAACAGATATACGTCTTTTCACTCCTAACTCCTTACCCATTCTAACCCATTAATTCTAAATCTCTCATCCTTAACAGTCCCTGATAATCATCCGAGGCGTCTGATAAGAAGATGGCCACGAGATCTTCTAATTTAGATTAATGCTTGAAGTACCACCAATGGGTGGTTCCTTCCCAAGATTTTCAAGTGTATATGAAACATACAACATATTTACTTATTGTATTTATTATTTGTACAGTTGTGAATCACATTAAATAAATAAATAAAAATCTTGTTAGCTCTAGAAGCGGGATACTATAGTGAAAAAAATTCAGTTATTTCAACCCAATTTTCTATTACTTTAATTAAAACTACATATAATTACTAGTCAAAATAGATGAGTCTAAAGTATAGTTAGTGAGAATAAAAAATTGTTTCAAAATGTTTAAAAAAATGTCAATTTTTCGTTTGGAGCTCGAGAACTAGAAAACCTAATACGATATTAAAATAATATTTTAGTAAATTTATCTTACTTTAAAAAGGTTTTATTAGGTTTTTGTTAATGTTAGAGGTAGTTTTAACTATAGGGAGCTCCGAATGAAAAATTAGTTTTTTTTTAACGTTTTGAAACAGCGGCCATTTTTTACTCCCCTTGCTATACGTGACAGACTCATCAATTTTGACTAGTAACTATACATTGTTTTCATTAAAGTAATCAAAAATTTGGGTGAAATAACTAACTTTTTCCTAGTCTTGGTCTATTGCACCACTAGCATTTACTTCTGCTACGTTTTTAATCCGACCCAAATAAGGCTCTGGGAAGTAAACCTTTCTTGAAATAAGAGTGAGATATGTGAGAGAGTCTAATAACACAGAAAATGAATCTTATGAAGCCATTCATTTATATTTTTAGCCTCATTTCTCGCTCGAAAGAAAATCCACTAAGCATCCGTATTAGGGTGGAGAGTGAGAGATGTTCCCTCCTTGCTGCGTTTTGACAGTTTTAATTAACAATAAAATAATATTTTATGATATAATCTCTTATTTTAATTTGTAATTTTATTATTATTCAATGATTAAAAAAAATGTTAAAGGTTAGATAGTGTAATATTCGTTATAATTTAAAACGTAATGGAACTATTTTTATTTATAGCTAACGTTTCAGCACTTAGATCGTTATGCAGAAAACTTTAAAATATCTTTTAAAATCTATTTACATTTTATCCATCAATAATAATAATACAGAATATACATGTACGTATAATTTAAAAAAATAGTTTTTATCAAACTTAACACAGAACATAGGTGCATTTCTTATGGTTCTTAATCCCTTACTAATCAGTTAATTAAGTAACGAATTAAGCCTATCAAAAATAATACTTTATTTTCACTATCATAACTTAAATCTGCTTAGTAGAATGTAAAAATAAAAAAATTCACTACGCATATTATGGTTCCTATGATTGATCACACCAATTTTAAGGCAACATGTTGAAAATAAATTATTATTGCTGATATAGAAAATGAGAGTAAAATAGATGAACATCTTAAAGTCTCAATTATAATGGCATAAGTGCTAAAACGTTGAAGAGAAATAAAAATATCTAAAAAATGGATCAAAAGAAGTTTGTGTATTTACGTAGCCTTTTTTTTATTACCTAACTACAAAAAAAAAGTAAATGCTTATTAGTAAGACTCATTGAAATCTAAAATTATTAAATTAAAATCTAAGTATTAAGCAGGCTAGAAGACTTAGAAGGCTACCTCTCTCCAAATATGAATGTAAACAGGCTGGCTGGAATTTATATCGGAGTCCGGTATTTGACCAGCTAGGAACGGTCCAAGCACTCCCATCAGTCAGAGACATCGACGAATACATTGAATTCTTCGCCCCCTCCCGGAATAAATTCTAAATCTGATAAAACGACAAAACAGTTGGAGAAATAGGAGGTACTGAAATCGAAACAGCGACACAAAGAAAGTCCTTAATTCCTTAATTGTGCAGTTCATTTGAGAAAAGAAGCTTAGCTCATGGCGACCATCGCAGTTTTTCGAAACGTTTAAAAAGTACAAACAGAAAATGTAGTCTTATAATAATGGTGATATTGACTGCGGAAAAACAACTAGCAGAATTAGATTAATTTTTATTTTATTGTTTGAGAATGGTTTAGTTTATTTAAAAACAAATTTGATCGTTTTTTTTCTCAACTTTATTCTTTACAAACCCTCCAACGTTTCGACCCTCAGGTCATTCTCATAATATGTTAAAAAATAAGATATAAAATAAAAAAGGGGGAGTATATGTATATTTAAGAGAAATACACATAAAATAGGAATCAATTAATTATAGATTTTAAATATATTAAAAAATGTTTGTGTTGTAAGCAGAATAATTATTAATAAATGTTAATTAAATTATACAGGCAATACAGGACAAAGGCAATTAGCCTGCATTTTTAAGATTTTAAAAAAAGGAAATGACATCAAAATGAAATCAGTATGTAAGTGAAGGAAATAATGAAATTGTTATATAAAAAAAATTTTTTTGTAAGTATCCTTGAGAATAACCTGATTGTCGAAACGTTGGAAGGTTTGTAAAGAATAAAATTGAGAAAAAAGGATCAAATTTGTTTTTAAATAAACTAGCAGAATATTACAAAATGCACGACTACTGGTACTAGTAATTATGGGGGCGGCGTATCCGGCAAGTGGACCTATCGTCCTTTTTGCCAACCCCAAGACCCATAAAATAATGCTCTTAATGACTATTATTCCTCAATGTCGAATCTCGTTGACTTTCTAATGAAATCTAAAAGGAACATCCAATCTATAGAGGAAGCCTTATTTTCTAAGATTCTGTCAGAGCCTACAAGCCTATATCTTAGTGACGCGTACATAATGTACACAATCCGCTACATAATGTAGGGCAGTTTCTGGAGCCTGTACACATAAGTGACAAGTGTCATTGCGAACTACTCCATAAAACTCAAGATACCTTTTAAGTCCGCAATAACCTGTAAAAACTCCTATTAGTAATCGGAGTTCATTTCTGTTTAGGCCAAGCAGCCACTTAGTTATATAAGTTGAGGGTTTAGTTATAGCATCATACATCCACTCCTTGCCTGCTATATTCCATGTCCAATCAAGGACTTTTTAGCGCTGATGACTTTTAGAGTTGTCAAGGAATGGTTCTGGCCTTATAGGAGGGTGCTCAGCCCCGTTTCTAGCGAGCTGGTCAACTTTCTCATTACCTCTAATTCTCTTATGTCCAGGGACCTACACTAACTTAACCTTCTTTGAGCTCTTCGATGACTCTAATGCCGGTTTACCTTCTCTCACCAGTGTAGAGGTGGCGTTAGGTGACTCAAGGACTTGAAAGGCAGAATTACTTCTCTGACCAGTTGAATCTTTCCCTGATCCATCAGTGAAACTGAGCAGATAATCTTTTGGTTACTGAACCAGAGGATTGGGGTATGCACGACTAGAAAACAATTACATGTTTGTGTATCCAAAAAACCTGAAATCGAGTGAAAAATATTCGCAGAGCTCAGGATGTGTCATACATGGGCAATACAGTCTATTTTACTAGAGCAACTTTCCAGAAGAAGGATTGTTCATTTAGTAATTGTTTTTAACATTTGCATGACGATGCGATATTTTCCTAAAACATAAAAATGTGCGATGTTATTCCCGTTACGTAAACCTGAAAAAAAAAGGGAAAGATCTTGCTGATTACCATCCGATAAGATTACTCCCTTATCCTAACTCTAGGGCAGAATAATTGAATTTGTTTTATTTAATTTTAATTTTTAAGATATTCAGATTCATACAGAGAGTGAACCCCATCACCTGGTGTGTAGTAATTAATTTAGAACTATGCAAACTATGTTAATAAAGAATATGACAGAAATATAGAAAAATATATCGTGAAATTACAGTGGAAGGATCTGGTATGAGCCAAACACCACTACAAAAGAAGAGAAGCAGAGGATTAATGAAAAAATAAATCATAGATCTAAATTTTGAACGATTATATGGCTAATTTTTTCTAACCTTTCTATCTTATTCAATATTTATTTATATTATGATATAGAACTTTTGGCCTCGGTAAAAATAAGCGTGGGATCAAAATCGATGACTAACATAACTTTATAATAAGTTGATTGACATGCGGTATGACATGTCAAGCGCCCTTGTCGGAGGTAAGAGAAAGTTTTCCTGAAGACTTTTCAAGTTTCCGATGAAAAGTTTCTCTCTTACTCTGTCAAGTGTTGTAGGACAAACCATCCTTGGCCTAAATAATATCGAAGGGAATATACTGTTCAAGTTACAGGAGCAGATCCATCATACCGCTTCTTTCATCTAATCACTGTCTTATCCCTGTATTGTTTAACCAACATCGAATAAATAGAATTTTTTATTGCAAAGCCCTTTATCAAAAGATGTATTTATTTTCTTTGAGTGTGAGAGTACTAAATCACGTTTTATGCCCCAGTAGTTCTAAATTGAAGGCCTCCTCCTAAACTGACAAAAATTAGTGACAACGTAACTGTCAAAATATGAAACGAATCCGCTCAAGCCTAAAATGAGTATTAAACACTATTCTAGTAAATAAATCTACACACCGCTTAGATCTCACGACTTCCAAACTTTAATTTCAATATAAATAATAATAAGGGCTTAACGAACCCGAAGGTTCGATGCCGATAGGGATCCGCTCGTTACTAAGCCCTACAACTTACACGCCGATCGTATACGTCGCAATTTAACCTAAATTATATTTCTCGGATGGAGTTCCCTTAATTCAGCGTTTTGTAGTCTTCTAAACTCTCTCGTTGATTCATATTTTTTCAGTTCCAACATTTTACGTAATACTTTATTTTCGAAAACCTTAAGGCGCTGTTCATCCCTTATTGTAAGAGGTCACGTCTCGAATTCATAAAGAACATTGGGAAGGATAATAGTATTGTACATTGTAACTTTTTGGTTTTGGATAGAAAGCACGAGAAATTTCTGAATTGAAAAATAACAAGCATTTCCTTCCTTTACACTTATATTTTTAATATAAACTAATTTTAATTTTTTTTTTAATATTTAATTTTGAATGTTTTGACATCGTAGAGAACGATATTCTGTACTTCAGCATCCTTTGGGGATATTCTTCTTCATGTTGGTCAGACTGTTAATTAGAAAGACAATTGCTTGCCTTTTCCGATAACTTGAACAAGTCTTTAGCAAACATCAACTATCACATCAAATTATTATTATTAGATCACGTATACTTATATGCTCATCAAGCATTTCTAACGTACTTTGTAGTTCTAATTAACGAAATCCAAAACTAATATAATATAATATAATTCCCAATCCTCTTTAAGCCTAACAATATTCCTTATATTATCCAGTTTACTTCTACGTTGAATTCATATTTCGATGGATTCCTAAAAAATATTTAGTCTTGTGTGCTAATGTAGAGTTGTTCTTGTCACTGCTGTGCCATTTTTATCATAACAAATATTTACTTGTAATTATTTTTATTGGATATTTATTAGTGGACCGTATATTTAATGAACAGTATGGGGCAAAAAGTAATTGCAATTATTTGAGGTTTTAGTTACAAATTGTAATTACTTAGGGGAAAACAGTAGTAGCGGCTGTCTACCAACCACAAAGGTTGTGAGTTCGAGTCCCCGGGCCTATCCGAATTTTTTTCGAGTATAACATTATACAAAACTCACTCACAGCCTTTCCCCCAGGGAATTTGTGAGTCCTGTTAGCCTATGGACGACACTCACAAAAAATAGGCGTGGGAATGACGAACCCATCCCCATGAAAAAACACGTCAAGAAACGCGCGATGTATTTCCCTAGTTAATCGCACGCGGCCTTGGACCTCCACGGTCTGACGCGCCAATAATAATAATAATGAATAATAATTACTTTAGCTCAATTCGCAATTTTAATTGCAGATCACAATCCCAATGCTTAATCAAATAGCTTTAATTATAATTTAAAATTATCTGCAATTATTATTTTATACCTGGGATTAAAAATTACGGTAATTGTAATTGGAATTAAAATTGTTTTTTACTCAACGTTAGTAATAATAAGATAGCCGTCTCCTAAGGAGATCAAAGGAAGAATTTTAAAATATTAAAAAGCTATTCATTGCAAACTTTTATTGTAAATATATTTGGTACAGTAGTAAATCTCTATAAACAATTTTGTGTCTAAGTATTTACTTGCATCTGTCAAGAATTTGTTGTCAATGAGAGTCTATCCTAGTTACGTAGATACAGGAAATAATGACATGTCGAGGTTGTTAGCAGGTTTGAGGATTATACACAGCAGTACCTCTTGCCAGGTTTGTTTCAGTTAGTAATGTTAGTTAACTCAGTTAGTAGGGTTAGTTCATTAAGTTAGTACGGTTGGTTTATTCAGTTTGTAAGTTTAGTTTATTCAGTTAGTAAGGGTAGTTCATTTAGTTAGTAAGATTAGCTGATTGATCTAGTACGTTTGGTTCATTCAGTTAGTAAGATTAGTTAATTCAGTTAGAAAGATTATTTTATTCAGGGGGTAAGGTTAGTTGATTTAGTTAGTAAGATTGGTTGAATCAGTTAGTAATAATAGTTTATTCATGCAGTAAGTTTGGTTCTTTCAACTAGTAAGGTTAGTTCATTGGTCTAGTAAGGTTGGTGAATTAAGTTATTAAGGTTAATAGTCAGTCAGTAAGATTGGCTCAGGTAGTTAGGTTAGTTTCTTCAGTTAGAAAAACTGATTCATTCATTTACTTAGGTTAATTCATTTTGTTAATAAAATTGTTCCATGTAGTACGTTTATTGCATTCAGTTACCTTTGCTAGTTAAGGAAGGAGTTCTCACATCCAGCACCTTCTTCTTGTATGGAAGAAAAAAATTGGTAAAATTACTGAATTAGTCTGTTAGTAAGACTGTGGAAATTAGTAGATGAATAGAATGTTTATAGAATATTATAATTTGTAATAAGAGCTATAACTTAGGAATTCGGTGAAGTGGTGATGTCATTAACCGCCTGCTCTTCTTGGATATGGACTTCAGAACACTTGAGATCGCCTATAGGAACATGGGAAACAGCCAAAAAAAAAGACCTAAATTTTCGTTTGTGTCAGCTTAATAAACTAATTAGCTGCTTAGTTACCGTTTTAGTACCGCCAGAAACGTGCTTACGTTAAGTGTATACTCAAATATTATAATATAGCAAATTTTTTGGCTAAGTTTGCAAAAAAAATTGTCGTTTTTGGGAATATGGTTAACGCCATTCTTAAGTGGCTTAATTAATAGGTCATGGTACTCATTCGACGCACAAATTAAAGCTCTTTAATTCATGAATAATGGTTTTATTCATCACATTTCTGCTATTAAAAATTTTCAGATCTTCTGACCAAGGCACCTCCTCACACAATCATTGGACTAGTAACAGTACTTCCTTGCAAAGTACTGAACCACGACTATTCATGGATTGTAGAGGTAAAGATTTATTTGTTTAATTTGTATATGTATATATTTTTTACTTCCTTTTTACTTGCCCACAGTATCCTTTAGTAATACCCCACTTATTCTTGTCGAACAAATCCGTTATCTAGGACTACATCTGGACAAACGACTGACTTAGAATCCTCATACAAGACTGAAAAGATAAGAAACTGCTCTGACGGTCTAAACTTCTGACTAATTATAAAAGGATCATTTATATGACTGTAATAAGGCCTATCTGGACTTAATGAGTTGAGGTTTGGAGGTCCACTAAACCATCGAATTCCTCTCATCTTCAATCCTTGCAATCCACAATCCTGCGTGAAATATTTAATGCTTCTTATTTTCTGACGAATCAGGTTATCCTTTAGGACCCCCATGCTCCATAAGTTGCCGATTTGGCCTCAAGCAGATACCAATCCTTCCATGATAAATCTAGGAACCACCCAAAACCTCTTATTTTTAAGCTGGCTTCTCCTGAAAAGAGGATGTCCTCATGATCTTCTCCTCTAGAAACGCTACTGGAGTTCTATTAATTGTTGGATTCTCCACACATTTGTATCAAGCCATAGTATATCTAACATCAAATTAACTTTTATATATTTTAATACAGTGGTAAACATCAATAACTAAATTAAAAAGCAAAATAAATTTTTTTTCTTCAGCTTATATTATTTTATTACTTTTGTGATCATTTACATTTTTTTTTGTTCATCTTTTTTCTTTGTATATGGTGTGAAAGCATAATTGGAACGATAATAGTTAATGACTCTAATTGTGAAAGATCGTTTTATTATTCAATAAAACAGTATTTCTCGTTCTAAAAAAGTTTTTTATTTAATGTTGTATTTTACATACAAAAATAAAAAATATTCTCTCAAAAGCCTGTTTTATTGTTTTTTATGCCGCAATAACATATGCTATACTCTTTTCTTAAAACCTTCAATATCAGTTTTTCGAATTATTTTTTCTGTAGAAAGAATTTTAAAATCGGCTGGTGAATGGCATTTTGAGATCATGGAGCGAAATTTCATAATCTCATGTCCTTGAGTAAAGTCTTTTCAGCTTCCTTGCAACTTTTTTTTCGGTTGGGATTGACAAAACCTGTAGTGTAGTGCTCTTGATAGGATTAGAAGTATCGTTTCTTCTTAAATACCTCTGTCAAAACAGAGATATAGATATATTTTTTTATTAATAGAGGGATCCATTGGAGAAAGGAGTGGGGATGGAGGTGGAGGGGGTACCTGTTGGCCGGGGAGCCTGAATCGACCAGTATTGCTGAAGGGCTGAGGCGTTGGGGTCGGCTCGTAGCACGGACGTACGCACAGGTACCGCTCTCATCTCTATCAAGTATTTATTTAGAATATTTCACTCTCTTATAGCATTGTAGGTTGACTGTTCCAGCCGCCGCGTGACCTGGCCTGGTTTCCGATCTCATCTCGCCCTCTTCCAGATAGTAAACAAACTGATTAAAGCCATACACGATCCGACGGAGAGGAGGCGAAGGTCGAATCGTTTAGGAGCGTTTGGTAACGAGAAGCTGTTGTCGAGTTTATTTCTCCTCACGCAAATTAGCTCTTATATTTCAAGAAACAAAAAAAATCGTTCATTTCTATAGGAAATAATAATAAAACTGATATCAAGAAGTAACCACATTATTAAGTAAGTAACTGTAATCACTCCATTATGTGCTGTTATCGGAGAAGACATCAATCCCTGCCCATTCCGGGCCATTTAATAACATCTAATATACAGAATGAAGTCCGAATCATTTTTCATTCTGTTATCATCCGGTAAAAAAGGGCACAGATAAATCAAATTACTCCCATTAAGATAAGTGGCTAGGAGCACGCGAATTCTTCAGGAATTCGGAAAACAATTTATGATTTCATAAAAAATATACAAGTAAGATGATGACAAAATATTTATTTATTTATCAATCTATTAGTTGTAAATAATAAAAACAATAATACTAACCTCAAAGGTAACCCTTGCCATCACATCTCATGGTACTCAACCCCTTCAAATTCAATACCCACGAGTTACGCAATCCTCCCATCTACTTCTTGGTCTAAAGCTCGGTAAATTCAACGCTGATTACATTTTTATTGATTCTATCATTATTTAGTCAAACAACTTTACACACTCAATTCGATCTACGATCCTATTCTTCAGTTTTAAAAAGCGGTTGTATGTTCCACTGTTCCAAAATGTCGGAATATGTAGCCATCTTAATTCTCTAATTGCCTCTTCTCTGGTCTCATCGAAAATTTGTTTGCGTTTTTCTTTAGTTTAAGAGAAGACGTTTAGTATATTAAAGCATTATAAAAAATATTATATAAACATATTACTACTTTATATTTTTAGTAATGCGGAAATATATTTCTAATGTATTTATTACAGAAATATAGATATATTAAATTTATTATTAGTATACTGTGTGTCAGTCACTGAATAGTCTTGTTACTGCTAAAAGATGTCTGTCTTTACTCTGCTGAAACAAAATTAATCACATGAAAACATTATATTTATTACATTCCAGTAGATAATAATCGATATTTTGTATTTATAAAAATATGAATTAATTAATTTAAATAAAAGACAAACTTGTACTTTTTATTTTATTTTGATAATTAAGGGTTAATTTAAAAAGTCAATTAAGATATTATTGTTATCATTAATTAAATGATAATTAATAAAAATTATTTCATTAATAAATTATTTTGTATGATCTCTTGCTAGATCAAATGTGTTGAATTGGTTGCTACCTACAGTTTAAAATTTATTAATTATTACCGACAATCGATATGTGAATAATTGAAAGATATTTTTTATTTCGATTTATATTATTTTATTTGAAAAATATTTTTTATTTCGAAATCTACATTAAATGTTCATTTTACGTTACCGAAAGTTATAGCTGCTACATTTATTCTAGTTTATAAATAAATAAATCTGTTAAATAATAATTTTGTCGATCATGATAGAGAAGAGAAAGAAATAGTTTATTCATTCATGCTGCCTACATCGGGTTGCTACATTACACAGCATACTGATCAATCCGTGATTGGACCTATAGAAATTACAAATTTTTATATGATATAATATAATAGAAAAATATCATTTTTCTTTTTTCCACAGTTTTCTTTTACAATTAATACCATAATAATAAAATAAAAACACAAAATAAAAAAATTATTTTTAATTAATTTTAATAAAAATGGGCTGGTTTTCCATTCTAGCCCACTAACACTGCTTCAGCCCTGAATATGTCCTACATAATTTCCCCGAAATTATGGCAAATGTGAGGGAAAACGAACAACTTTCTATTTTAATGCTTTTATCATTTTTGATCTCGACAAAGTTTCATTTGGAATGAAAATGATAGATTACTATCATTGCATTTGATTTTTTCAGTTCATTCATTTATATTTATATCTCAACTAAAAAAAAGAATTAACCACTTTATAGCATTTCAGCCAAGTTATAAATGAAATGTGAACAGTTGATTCAGTCTGATTCTCACTACGACTATTTCAGCCAAAATTACCATAAACGTAAATTGTACTTATCAAAAGTTTCGAAATTGAAATTAAAAATTTAAATGTATAATTAAACAATTTCAAGTTCGGAAAACTTAAAAAAATATAATGATGTATAAACATGAATCAGATAAAATTTGATTTAGCTAAAGACGATTTTCGAGATTTTTACTTTCTTTTTTATTTATTTTATAATTAGAGATACAACTATTGGAAAAAAATGTTATTTTTCCCAACTATCATAAAGAAAATTCTTGGAATACTCTTGAGAAGATGGAGATTGCTGAATAATCTCATATCACCGAAGCTCAATGACAATATTCTTCAAAGAGTAACCTAAATAAGTTTTTCAATATAGTTCAGGTTACCATGATCTCAGGTCACAATGATTGGTAGACAGAACCATTGTGTCTAAAATCATATAAGTTACATGACAGCGGAAAGAGGCTTAGTAAAAAACGGAAAAAGATATATAGGAGAACACTCTCTGACTGACTAAACAAGACTGGCTTTATTGGGTTCCGTACATCTATATATAAACATTCGATCAGCTAATACTGCTCACTGAGTTAACCAGTTTACGAACAATCCTCGTAAACTAATACTATACAAATATCATTGTAGAAATAAATCACAAGCTCGTCGAAGTAAACGCAATGTACTTAAACCTTGGAAAAAATTAAAAGAACTCTTCGTTCAATAACATTATCAAGTTAAAATGAAAAAAAAAAGTTACGAAAGTTACAAAAACACTTATAATAAATGGAGTAAATAATTACATTTTCTGTAACATAATCAGTAGTTTTGGAAGTATGAGCACACTCAAGTTTTTATATTGTCATTACCGGAAGTTTTAATTGTTCAATATGGACAGTTCAACTCTTTTTAGGTTCTCTGATAAGTTCTACTGTAACAATATTATGTTCTCTAATGGGTGGTTATCACCCTGGGTGGGCCCTCGTATCGCTGTGTCTTCTTACCCTTGTTAGACCCCAACTTCCTATATACGATCGTTCCGATTTCGATCGCTCCTATCCTGTCTGTGACCTTTAAATTCTCCCGCACCACCTTCCTGGGTCTTTTCTTTCCATTCTTACTCGTGCTTTCTCCCATAGCTTTCTTCGAGCAGCATGGTCATTGGGTATTTCCTCTGCGCTCGCTGCCGTGCCCTTATAGTCTCGCCGTTGTCCACGAAGCCCAAAGAGGATCTCGAAAACCTCGTAACTATATGTACGGAATGATTATATGTCGCAATCGCCTTAAGCATTTCCACATCTGGTTCTAGTCCCTGGTCGACCTGATATAATGGAAGATGGTTACTCAACGTGCCATGAAGCCGCTCTATGGCTCCTATACTCTTGGGGTGCCCTAATGTGTTGAAATACCATATCAAGGTCCTTCATTTCTGTTCGAATCATGACATTGTCGAATTATCTGCCTAAATCTGCTGAGATGCGCTCCGTAACTCTGTGGGATTGGAACCACAATCGGAGAGCTGCCAACACTGCTTCTGATGACCTGTCCTGCACCTGGTGATTGCCGCCTTACTAAAGAGTGCAATCATGGTGATCCATTTATTTTTTCTCCATGTGAACGAGTCGACCTGTAGATCGTTGAATGGTACATCTGTAGTTGGTGTCTCCTCCTGTCTCCCCTTTTGGTGGGTGTCTGTCATACTTAGTGCTTAGAAAATTTCGCAGTTAGTACAACTTCCCTACACTTCCTACAAGTGTAGTCCCAACATGGAGTTTGGGTAGGAGTAGTCCTAGGCCGATTTTATGTAATCTTATTTCATCTCGGTTCTACAACATGAATTTGGGATTCCTCCTTCCTAGCGCTGACATCTACCACCTCCTGAGTCTATTCATCAAACATCGTCCACTCGGCAAGCATTCCGTTCTTCCCACCTCTTTGGCCAACTGTACCTTGAGGAATGTCCAGGGACCACACTTTAGCCTAGGCCTCATCGACATAATGTTTCTCTCATTTTCTCCGCGATTTGGTTATACCGGGAAAGGAGAACCCCGGCATACTGCCGCTAGATTGACGAGGTTTTTTCGCCTCCCTTAACATTTGGAGGATGTCTTCCTCCATCGTCCATCGCCTGCCTCCTTAAGGTTCCTTTAGTCTATCCTTGACAATAGGCTACGGTGTTTCTTCATCGGTTTGGATTTGGTTTAAAAAACTCCTCTTAATTCTACACACAATGGCCGCTTTCAATGGGTTTTCTCCGAGAAAATCAAGTAAAAACTTCAATTAAAATAATACTTTTATATAAGTATCGTAATTATAAAATAAAAAGCGATAAATTACTTTCCAATCTTGTTGACGATATGTCATTTTAAAATTCTATAATTTTTATTTTAATATTTAAACCGCAATATTGAAAAATTAGCCTGAATTTTTTTTTTTAAAAAAAAAAAAAAAAATCAACACAAAACAATGAAAATGATATTTTAAAATTTCTAAAATAATTTTCAAACCATAGTTCTGGAAATATTGTAATGTGAATTTTCATTGAATAAGATTGCAATTTGTAAAAACTCAGAAAGGATTTTATTATTTAAAAACTCACAATGTTTTACCTAATATATATTTTAGTTAATCTAGAATATAATACAATTATAATATATTATAATTAAAAAATTAATGTAATATTAGTATGTAGTTACTATTTATAATCAATGGGCTAACGCCGTTCGAGTTCAATAGCTACCGTACCCGCATAACGCATGTGTATTGCAAAACCATCTTCCAATGCCCCTTGTGTATTTACTTTCTTTTTGCTGTCAATATATTTTTTCAGAAAATATAACATATATGTATGTGGTCGAAGTGCGATAGTTTTTTTTTTTTTTAATAAATGAAATTTTCCTACGTTAAATTAGGAGAAACAAATTTTATATGGTATAGAAAAATAGGTATAGTAAAATTAAAATTTTTCCTGTTACAGTTAAGATGTAAAATATTGTTTTTAAATAGTACGTGACAGCATTTTTTAAAAGTAAAAAATAACTCTTAAAAAACAAGCTTTGGATAATTGAAATCGAAGAAGAAATTTTCGCTGTCAAACATGGTCATTTTTGGATATTTAGTTACAGAAGCTAGGAATGTTTTTGTACAGAATTCGTTTACATTTTAATTTTTTTTTGTAGCCTTTACAATTTAAAACTAAAACTTTGTTCATGTTATTTGTTCGTTATGAGCTACTTTACAGTTTCATTATGACATACATCTGAGATGGTATTTAGTAACTTAAAAGCATGTTTGTAAGTCGGGCATTGCTTAACTTTGACCAGTCGACTGCAAGAGCAAAGAGAAGTGATACCTGGCAACTACATGCATTAGCTTTAACTATGTTAAGTTATTAATGTCTATTACCTAAGTGTTTTGTCTACATTTTGATTTATCAAAATATCAAGTTTGCCTATAACGCACATATTTGTTATCCCGATCTTGTGATTGATAAAAATGTAAATAAGCCTCTTTGATTATTTAAAATTGTTCAACCGTATGGCTTCTCTCACTTAGTCTTTTACCTTTTCCCGAACGTACGAGAAACAAAAAATAAAGTAAAAAGCCTGATTTTCAAACAATTATTTGAGGTAATTAGCGAACCTCGCATATATTCCGTAATACAGGGCTTAGAAAAACGCTCTGAGACCATTTTTTCGAGTATTTTTATAAAACATCTTTTATAAAATATTTCTGTGAAACGTTTGGAAATTATTTTTGCCTCTTTTTTTTTTAATTGTTTACTGTAGTCCCCAACGTAATTACAACCTGGACAAGTGTCATTTATATGTCGACGACAGAGTTTTGTAATTGCTCTATTTTACAATTTTTTAATTTTTTTTACTAGAATAGTAGTTGACAGATTCAATTTGTCCAGTTCATTTTTTTCGTCTTTGTAAGCGTCAATACTCACTTCAGTTTTCACGTGTTGAAAGGACTAAATTACTGATATTTAAAAACAATAGAAAAAATCTCATATCTGATAACTTTTTTCCTATATATACAGAATAAAAAAATTTTTAAAGCAAAATAAAAAAAAATTGTCAGCTCAACAAAAACTATATCTAGCCAAATAGGTTTCACATCCCCAGTATTAAAAAAGATGATTAATTTTTTTAAATTTCAAGCTAATAATAGTGAAAGATATTTATATGTTAAATTATTAAAAAAAATAATAAATACAACTCTTCTATCGCGACGGTCCACTAGGCATTTCAAGAAAACATAACTCAATAAATATTTGATCGAGGTGACTAGTAAAGTAGAAACTTTATTGATTAGCCAAAGTGGCCCTTGGAAAATAAATTTATGATGGTCTTTTAAAAAGGGGGGGGGAGACATAGTTTTACATTCAGTAGAAATATTTTAAGCTACTTGCATAACCACTATAAAACAGAGTCATGGTTTTTCCTCTTGAATACTGTTTTATGATAAGTTGTAGGACTACTTATATTCTCGACTGTGTTTTACTTTATGCATTCACGAGAAGTTTTTTTTAGAGCTTATTAGAGTTGTATGATATATGTATTTTTTGTTATGTTATTAAAATGTTTACAGTTTTAGTTATAAAAGACATATAATTTTTGTGTCATGCTTAGTAGAGAACTACATTATAAAATATAGTTTATTACTAATATAATCAAATAAATCCTAAGTTTGGATTGATAGTAATAAAAATAAAACAATATTTGAAACCAACCCTTCGGTTTTTTTTTCTTCTTACCTCCTTTATTAAATAGATAAATACATTATTAATATGTATCTAAATATGTACATACGTAACTGGTGCCCTTCTTTGCCACATGGCATTATAAGGGGTTGGGCTGTGTCCGCTGAAGGCGGGGGTTAAAAAATTGGCCCAGGAGCCGCTGGCCGGGGGTGCAAAGAACAGGGAGGACCGTTCCACTGGGGAAACAGTTTTTTTTAGTTTACTTTTTTATGTATATATATTATTCTCCTATATATATATTTTCTATAGCGGGAGTATTATCCTTATAATAGAAACTTTTTTGATTTCATTTGTTGTCTTCTATGCTTTTGACAAATGAGGAGATCCAGAACAAAGTGAATTTCGTCTATTTATATAAAAATCATTTAATTTATAATCTTAAACACTTTATTGAGACTGGTTAATTTTTAAATAAATAATTTAATTTCTATCCATTTTAGTCTCAACACATTTTATTTTTCTTATAAGTCCGACGTTTCGGCCAATCCGGCCATCCTCAGAGACATCTTAATACAATTTTAGAACTATATGACTTAAAAACTCAACTTCATGCAGGCTATTCTACTCAGGTCAAAACAACATTTTCTAATTAGTCAATATTCACATTAAAAACCAAAATTAAAATAATTTATCACAGTTACTATTTGTTAAAACTTTATCACAAGCGTTGTTGTACAAGCATTCTGACTGAAGGAGATTGGTTATGAGTAGTACTAAGACTTGTAGTTAATTGCATTATAAGTATTATCCCTAATATACACCGGTTGGTTAAATAAGTTATATGTTTGGCTGTACAATCAATAATAATTAGAATTTAAGATATAATGGAACGTTTATTTGGAAATGAAGAAATACAAAAATTAAAATTGTAATGTCCGTAGAAAATTGATTTCATCGGTATTAACTGAGGTACCGTTATAGTATTGTTACAGGGCAAAAAAAATTATAGTGATTTAAAAAAAATAAAGTTAATGCATCATGCAATCATTTTATAATTCTTGAAGTCATAAACAATTATACAGGCTTCCTTTAGGATGAAAATTGTAAAGATATGTCTTTAGAATGTTTTTTTTTTAGTATCAAAACCGTATTTTGATTTTTGTGAGTGACAAGATATGACGAGAGTAGCTTGTAACAGCACGATATTATGATAGAAGAGATTGTATGTATTTTTAATGGGTTCATGATTAATTCTGTATATATTGCATAGATATGGATATTATTAATGTACCTTACTTAGAATAGACTGTAACGTTTAACAACGAAGCGTTCGATTCAATTGATACCTCCGAGCACTGGTAGTGGAAATACAATCGCTAAAAACGTTCTTGTGATCATAAATTGTAGAGATATTTTACAAAATTCATTCTGTTAGACCGACATAATTTAATAATGGTTGAAATCTGAATAGGAGAGCGATAATATTTGTTTAGGGGTCCCCGTGGGGTGGGATGCATCAATATTTTATTTGTAGGGGTCAGATAAAGGCGGTAGGGTCCTACGGCACGCCAATCATTTTAATTTTTTTTTAATATCCTTTTCGCCTCACACGCAAGTTGATATTCTTTTTTTTTTTTAGGACTCCTTCGTTGAAGTATTCATTATCTATGATGTGTTTTCCACATTAACATTTCATTGAAATAAATATTGTATTATTTTCTTTAAACAATTTGAATTGAGATATTTATATTTGAAAAAATGAAAATCCGGATCGCTACAGACTATGAAGTGTCAGGGATTAATTAGTACCTTTGTTAGGAAATACTACACTTTTTAAACAACAGTCATTCCTCAAGCTAGTATCCTTGGTCCCATCCTCTACACCGTCTATACAGCTGACATTCCAACCAATCCTAACACTATCCTCACCTTGTATGCCGATGACACATGTGTGCTCGCAATTAATAATGACCTATTAATTGAATCCCAAACTCTCCAATCCCATATCACAGCCCTCGAAAAATGGTGTCGTAATTGGAGGATTAAGATAAATTCCAACAAATCCCATCAAATCACCTTTACCCTTCGTTGTAAACCTACCGACTGCCCTACAGTTTCATTTAATAATGTTACTCTTACCCCTGTCGAACAGATCCACTAACTTGGACTACATTAAGACAAATGATTAACCTGGAATCCTCACACGAGACTGAAAAGACAGGAAACTGCACGTCGATTTCGACTATTACAGCACTTACTTGATAAACGGTCTAGTTCCAACACATTACATAAGACTGATCTGCATGACTGTAATAAGGCCAATCTGGACATATGGAGTTGAGCTTTGGGGCACCACTAAACCTTCGAATTCCTCTCGTATTCAATCCTTACAATCCAAAATCCTTCGTATAATCCTCAACGCTCCTTACTTTGTCAAAAATAAAATCATACATAAAGACCTTAAAGTTCCCTATGTAACCGATCTAGCCCGGACCAGATATCACTCCTTCCAATATAAACTCCCTAACCACTCAAACCCCCTAGTTTCTAACCTTGCATCCTCTTCCATTCCTGACAATCCTCCGAGGCGCCTGAAAAGAAGATGGCCACGAGACCAACTAATGTAAAATGTCATTAGAGTGTTACCAATGGGTAGTTGCTCTACAGGCCCGTAACACTCCATTTTAACTAAGATCATATTTACTAAATGTATTATGTAATATACAGTTGTAAATTTCAATAAAGATATTAATAAAAAACAACAGTCATACAATGTGGTGATTTGTTCATAATCACGCTCAACTTCTAGATTTTTCTTCAACTAGGTTTACTAACTTTATGTGGCTAGATGGACCCCGGAGGTCTACCTTACCTTACTAGATAGTGTGGACATAGGACAACAATACCAGAATAAGTAATTACCCACTGCAACCGGACTCGAAACCGAATCCTTCGAGTTGGTAGTACAGCGCTTTACGCACTGAACCATCCAGATTCTAGTGTATTTAATGTGTACTAAATAAGCATAAGTAATGCGGTAAACTGTTATACAGACGGCTCCTTAATGGAACATGGTTCTAGTGCAGGAATATGAGATGGAAGAGGAAGATGGACAGATCTAGAGAAGGCATCTCCATATCTCTAGGAAGGCACAAAACGGACTTTCAGGCTGAGGTATTCGCAATTAATGTCTGTGCCCACAATTTAATAAAATAGGTCACGAGGGATAGGCTAATACAATTTTTACGGATAGTCAGGCAGCCATCTATGCGCTGGGCAGTTATGTACCCCGCTCTAAATTGGAAGAAGAGTGCAAGATTAACCTAAACTCTTTTTCCTTAACAACAAAGTGCGGGCTAGAATGAGGCATTAAAGGTAATGAGCGAGGGGACTACCTTGCTAGGAAAGGATCTGAGACAGCTTCCTCTACACCCAACTCCATCTGTGGGATTAGTCTCAGCCATGCAAAGAGGCATATCAAAATTATTCTGAGGGCAAGGGTGGGTTATATTTTGGAGGAACACTAGAAAACTTGAGTAGTAGATGTTCCTGGGCTCCTGCCCAAAAAAGTAGTAACAAACTTCTCAATATGGATGCATTCTAAGATGAGTGGCAGATCCATATACAGGACACTGTCAGTTGAATAAGCATCTCTATAAAATAATACTGACAGTCACCAATCTGCAGGAAAGGATGATGAGACTGCGCACCACCTCGTTTGTAGATGTGATGTATTAGCAAGGAAATGGTTTCATACCTTTAGAAAGGATCACATCTTAGACCCTAAACTATTCGTGACGGTTGGCCCCTATACGATATCCAAATTCGCAAAGGCATCTGGCCTATTTCGAGCAGAGAAGGGACGGCGTACAATAGTCCCTCTGTGGCCGCGGTGCACTTTTGCTGGAAGAAAAGGAAAAAAAAAAAGCATATTTATTGAATCCATTTTTAATATAGCGTACATATTTAATGCCTAGACAAGCTTAATATGTATATTAATAAATAATAATATCATAATAATGGTATGATAATGAATTAATTATTTTAATCGGAACTCAAGACCGTGAAAAAGACTGGAAATCTTGTGCGGTTTGAAGGTAGTTGTTTGTCTCGAAGATAAGAATACCAATTAAAGAATATTCTAGTGGGTAAAATATTCGTTTCAATTCAATTTAAGTTCTCAGTGTTTTACGGTACCTATATGTTTTTTAAAAGAAAAACCGAACGCTTAGAATATAGTATTTTACAGTACCTATATATTTTTTCAAAGAAAAACCGAACGATTAGAATATAAACTAGAAATTAACGCATGCATCATGTGAATAAAATAAAACTTTTGATCATTCAAACAAATTCTATCTAATTCAACTAAGTTAAATAAACTTTGGTTCATGTTCTTGCACCTGATAAACATTTCATTTAAAAACAATTGATTTAAAACATTTGTAATGTCAGGTTATTTCCTTCCAGGAAATAAAAAACAGGGAGTGCGTTGGTAGAAGCTTAAATTGAAAAAGTTCTGACAAGTATAAGAGTTCTTTACAACAGCCACAATTTATTTTTTTATTCTCAATATTGTTTCAACTTTTATCATTGTAAAGAGATAACAGAAAATCTCTTCTTGGATATTCCGGTGTAAGTATTCAAAATTTGAAATCGGAATCCATACTTGAGTATATCCTCAACTTTAGTTATAGCTCATTTAATTTTTTTTTATAATCCAAAAATTTGTATTGAGTTAAATAATTAATACTAAAAAAAAGTTTTTATATTATGGTTATTTATAATAAAAACAAATACCTGTATAAAATTGCATAACATGCATTACTCAAGTACAAAAAAAACAATGGACACATATTAGTTGTTTTGTGAGATAACTTTTTCTTCACTTATTATTCCTGATATATAATACCAGTATTTCGACAATTTTTTTTTAGGTAATGAGATAAAAATGCTAGGAAAGTATAAAAATAAAAACTTTTCATTTTATGAATAATTGAAAATTAAATATTAAATATTGTTCCTATATACGTTTTTAAAGCATTCATTAATTTACAACAAATGACAAAGTAATTCGGTAAATGAAACTTTTTAATTTTTCACTTTTTTTTTCTATTATACATTATATATATTCTAAAAAAACAACAACTGAAGTGTGTTGTCAAAATAAATACCATACTTCAGGAATAATAAATGAAAAAATGATTTATTTTTTTACCTTTCTTTTTTTTTTTTTTTTATTTGCACCTGTAAATGTACATTTACAACCAGGAAATGGGATCTTTTATCCAGGCATAGCATGAGGGAGATAGCACCCAGTGGTGCATCCTCCTGACGTTAACTAAATTATTTTATTACCTGAGGAGGTCCCGTAGCCAATTCCTCTTTAGCCTTCGCCGAGTTACGTGAGGAATGTCATGTGTTGCCATATGTAGTATAAATTTATTGAAATGTCCATGTAGGGTGTTGTGAAACAGTTTGTAAGTCCTATGGATGTGGTCCGTTACAGTCGGTATGTGTAGATCGGTGTGATTGGTCTCGTTTGAAACGTATAGTGGTGAGTTTGTTGCCAGTCTTAAAAATTTTGATTGAAAAGTATTTTTTGAATCTGTTTCTTTTTAGTAGGTCCATAAATTTGGCAGACATAAGTCCATATAGGTTTTAGTAAGTAATTGTATAGGTTAACTTTCTGTCTGAGCGATAATTTAGAACGCCTGTGTAGTATAGAATATAATAGTCTCAGTCGGAAATTTAGCGTTTTATGATTTGTCTTGACATGTGGGCCCTTGTCAACCTTCTGTCATAGGTAAGTCCTAAATAAGTTACTGTGTTTGTTTGTGGTATAGTGTGATTGCCAATGTAAACTGAAGGGCATGTTTTGTGTCGTAGAGTAAATGTGACATGTTGTGACTTGTCGTGATTAATCTTAATTTTCCATCGTGTGCACCATGTCTGTATATTGTTTAGACTATGTTGTAGTGTTAGTAGGGCCTGTAAAGGGTCCGTGTTTCTCGAAATTATAGCAGTGTCGTCTGCATACGCCGCAGTGAGTATGGTGTCCTTTGTGAATATCAGGTACAGAAGTGGGGCCAGAATAGAACCTTGAGGGACACCTGCAAATATTGGCTTCATTGATGAGATCACTGAGCTTTGTCGGACAGAAAAGAAACGGCCATGAAAAAATTATTGTAAAATTAAATAGTAGGTGCTTGGTAGAATTGGCTTAAGTTTAAAAAAAAAAAGGCCTTGGTGCCATACCCTATCAAACGCCTGAGTTGCATCCAAAAATGCTCCAGAAGCGTAATGTTTTAGTTCAAAAGCAGAGGAAATGAAGTCCGTGACCCTGTGTGGTTGTGTTGTGGAATGCAGTTAGTGTGTTTATAATACATTCATATAATAATTGTTCAAAAATTGTTGGAGCATACTGGAAGAAGACTAGGAATCGGGTCTATGTTTGTCTTTGTTAGGTTTATGGATCATTAAAATCATGGAGTATTTCCATTGTATAGGGAATTTAGTTGTCCGTAAGATACCGTTGAATAGGGTTGTGAGGACTACTAAAGCTTTTCTGGGAAATTTCCGAAGTACCTCAGCAGTAATAAGGTCGTAATCAGTAGCCTTCTTTTTAGGCATTTTCATAATCTGTCTTGATACCTCAGTAGGAGTAAAGCATTTAGGTGGAAGAGACATTAGAAGAGGAGAATCTAAAACTTTGTGCACATTAGCTTCGTGTTGTATGTCAGTTAACTCTGTGTGAGGTTGTAAGACAGTAGAAAGATGGTCAGCAGATATTTCGGATTTATCCTGGTAAATCCCAGGACCCATCATCTTTTCTCAACGGGACTGATACCTCTTGGTGTTGTAAGAGTCGCTTTGTATGTCTCCACAAACTATTGTCATCAGTTGTCAGGTTTTCGAAATATCTGTCAAAGTCAGTTTGTTTGAATTTTCGTATTTCTCTTTTGAGGTCATTGTTTAATTTGTTTAATTCGTCTAGCTGAAGGTAGTCGGCGAGTTTGCCATTCCTTTCGTGCTCTTCTCTATTAGATCCCTGATATATTGATGGTGTGACGGCGAACGTATCCCTTGCCGACCTTTTGACGTTTGTGAGTACCATACGGCTTTCTGAACAGCTAAGGTGAAGAATTCACCCACTTCTTCTAAATCCTGTTCTGATTTCAGTACTGTAGGGACAGTCAACTCGGTGTTTAGGTATTCACTAAATTGGTCCCAATCCACGATACCGTAGGTTAGCGATGGTCTTTTTTCAGCAAGAAATGTCTCAGCACCTAACATCAGGTTCACTGGCAAATGATCTGAGCCAAGGTGTGTTTCTGTTGTAACAGTAATCGGCAGTGACCTCAAATCTTTTGCTACCAAAATGTCTAGTACGTCGGGTTTTTATGCCGTTTTATGGTAGTTATTGTTTCCAATATTGTTCAATTTTTTCAGTCGTACTGTTCATTAACATCACGATGTATCGGCTTTGGTTTGGTATCAACAAAAGATAATATATATTATTGTCATTTTAATTTAAATTTATAAATTATATTACTTTAACACAAAAAGGAGTATTCATATGATTTGTGTTAACCTGGTAAATGTACATTTGTGTAACGTAAAGAGTTATTTGCTAAAGTAAGTCTATCCATTTACTCCAAACAAGTTTTGTGATTGTTTGTGCCTGATCGATTCAAACAAAATAATTTTAAACAGAAGGATAAATTTTGTATAAATATAAATATGCTGACACGGCTGTGAAAATGATAAAAAATCCTGTTAAAAATATGCAGAATAGCTCTCAAAACATGTTTTATGACTTTAATGCACTAGCTTAGAATACATTAAATCCCCTAATATTACTTAATTAATTGATTGTTTTATGTTATATGTATCGATAGTTTTGTAGATTCCAACCATTGCATATTTAAAACTTTTAAAAATAATTTTTTTTGAGAGAGTATTATTTAATAGAAAATTCAGTTGTTTGAATATTTTGTATTAAGGGGATTTGGGACGATAATCTTGCAATAATTATGAGTAGTGCGGGTATAGTAGCTACTTACCTGAACGGCGCACAGCCTGCGGCCAAACGCTTGATTTTCTTAATATCGTTTTATCATCAGAGTATTTCCCTGTACATACTAATATTTATCGGAGTCTTATTTAGGGTGCAATTCTTTATTATTCATCTTTACTAAATACCTTTACTGCATCCCTGTTGTCTGTTTTTAGCGATAACCTTGCATACTTTACCAAACATCTTTTAGTTTACTAAACATCAATGTTTGGTACCAAAATAAAACAACCAAGTAGTGCCTAAATAGTACAGTATTATTTGAATTTAATCATATTTTTCTCAGACCTTTACTATAGCTTAAATGTAGAAAACAAACTTATAAAATAAATAAAGCTTCTAGGATAAATTAAAATAGCAAGATAAAATTTCACGGAAATTAAAAACTCGAGTAGGCGTTTTTAACACAACTCAAACACGGCAATATCAATGGAGGCCGAAGGAATCTTCCACTATGCTTGTTCCTAAATGTTAATGAATGTATTATGAGATCTCCATGACTTATAATAAAGAAAATCTACTTCTTCGTCTATGTCCGAGGATTTATGCCATTCGACCCATTGTACAGCGCACAATCGGCGTAAAAATCGAATTTTAGAAAAATAAATCTAGGGACTTGCGTACTTTTATTGGTATTGTATGTTCAATAAAAAGGTTTCTATAAGTATAATAACTAACCTTGATTGTTTTCATGTAATAAGCAAAAATATAAATATAAAACGTAGTATAAATCAGAATAATATAAAAATTTCAGAGTTTTAAACAAATGTATCAAGCATTGCTTTTTTCGTCCAAAAATGTTTGATAAATCATCCTCAAGTCTAGTTGTAAAGACTGAACCATTCATCTTAAACAAGGTTCACTCTTCGTTGGCTATTCACATATTGCTCGATTTGTTGTCAAAATTTCTGGAGACGTCTACCTATGTGCTCTACATAGTGAGACATTCTACAGTCACGGCAGCAAACGCCATGGTGTTTCATAACATTTACTATCGTAGCAGTATGGTACGGATATCAGCTCTGGCGTTTTAGTTGTAGCAGTGAATTCTATTCCGCGTTAAGAGCCTTCTCTATTTATTGAAATTTTTATATTTAGTTTTTAAAATCTTAAGCTACTTTATTTTATCAACTTAAAAAGTGATTAATATTTTATTGAAGCCTGATAAAAAATAATGGTAATATAATTTCAAAAATTTAAATTTCAAAGTTTAACTAATAAAAATTAAAAGACAATTGTTTGAAAAAAACATTTAAATCTACAAATTTCTACGAAAATTTTATCATAAAAAAATAAATATTAATTTGTAATTGTGAAATTAGATTAGTAGTCATTTTCATTATCTGGTTTATTATATTTAAAATAAGAAAATCAAAGATTGTTTTTTTTTTAATTTGTATTTTGTTTCATAAAATACAAGATACAACAAACTTATTTTCTCTTATATTTTGAAATACTGCCTAGTTCTTATTTTGAATGACAAATGTAATAGAGCGAATAACTATATAACAATCTAACAAAAAAAAAAAATACTAAAACCAATGACATACTAGGAACTTTGTACCACCATACCACCATAAAACCTATCCCTACATGTTATATTCAAACATTTGAATATAAAATGTTGTGATAGTTGGGAAGGGCATATGACTTCCTTTGGAGGAAGTCTATTAATTGTAATTATTAAGAATCGATATTGTGAAGGACAATGTAATAAAACGAACAATAATTAATAAAATAATGGATGAATATTAATAAAGAAATTATACGTAAAATTGTATCTTTTTTATATCAAATAAAGTAACCGTTACTTCTAACCTTTATTATAATTACATAACATATTAATATCGTCTATCTCTAATATTGAGAAGGCGATCTCTTAGGCTCGGTTGCTGTAGATAGCGCTATTTAGTATTCAAATAAACAATAAAGGTTTCTCAGAATAATAAGGGGACATAGCAAAAATCAGTACATAAAGGTTAATATCAAGGCCCAGGCAGTAAATAAGCAAATATCAAACTGTTCTGTTGCCGTTATAAAGTGGGTCAAGCTTGCTATAAATTTTGATAACATGCAAATATTTGCTCGCTAATTGCAGGCCAACAAATTTGAGAGGAAGGGGGCGATAAGTAGCTAATTAATGTGGAGTATGTAAGCGGTTTAGTGGGGCATTATCTCCAGGCCTCGTTCCATAACTGACCGCTTTATGGGTATAGCTTTAGTGCATTGTCTGCAGCAGTGTAGGATCTGCATGGCGCAATCACTCCTTCCAGGATCTTTTGTCAAGTAAGAAAATGCGTACCGAATGTTTTATACATAATATAACTTTTAAAGAAATCATTATTATACTTTTATTATTATTTTTTAATAGAAATTGCTGGAGTCAGAAATACTACTCAAAAGCAACCAAAAATTTAAAGTTCATCATTTTCGAAAAACTCCTGTTTCAGGCAATATTTTGAATTTTATTAATCTTTTGCTGCCTTATGGTACAGAAACTATAACGAACTCAAATTTACTAGTACCCCTTGATAGACCAATCTAATAAACTGTCATCTCTTTAATCTTCGGTCACTTAGAAATATTATATTTATTATTTTATATTTATTATTTATTATATAACCCGAAGACTGAAGCCCAGACTGCTGCAGGACATGTTATAAATTTTATTAAATATAAAATTAATTCATAGTCACACTACCTTTATTTTACTTTTTATTATTATTCATTTTATTTATTCATTTTTATTATTATTATTTTTTCTATTTTCTTCTCTCGTCCCTTTTTCAAATTAACTTTTTTCTTTTTACTACAAGAGGCCAATTGTTAATTTTATTTAAGTGTACCAATATCATTATTTTTGGTTATTAATTTTATTTTCCTCTTTTATTAAGAAGCATTATTCTAATCTATTTATTTTTTTTCTTCTTTTAATAATAACATTGTATATAGTTAGGGGTGTCTTTTGTACGAGACTATACCCCCCCATAATCAACTGTTAAAAAAATATATATATGTAATATAACGGTTATATCAACCATGTAAGGCCCACCAGGTCGATCTGATAAAATAAAATATATATATATGGATAATCTTCGCATATTTAATGGATTTAGTTAGAAACTGAAATAACAAAAATACAAAAACCCGTTGAATGTTACTAGTTTCAAGCTGATGCTCCGGATAACAGGAAAATTAATTCAATCAAAGGATGAACGCAAACCTTATAATTAAGATAATCTTCCTTCCTGTGATGTCTCGAAAAATAGTTAGAATTTTTAAGACACTTATTCGCCCTGGATTATAGAAAAATAGACTACATTCAGAGTTGAGGATTAACTGTTACTCATATTTGAACAGAAGATGTGAGGAATTTATAGAGATATGAATAAAATTAATGTATAATGGTGAAGTAATCGGGTGCTGTAAGATTTATTTTTATAAAGGAAAAAACTTTATTAAAAATGCTGTACTGCCCGGGTTGCCTTATACATAGCATACCAATTTAATGTCCTTCCAATTTAAGGCCCTCTTCCACTAGTATGAACCCTAATACAGAGAATTCATATTTAGAATTAAATATTAGCTTCGCTCCAAAGCTTTATTTTAATAATTTCTTTGTTATAAACAACTTTATCTTTTTTTAGTGGGTTTCATTTTTAAATTATTAATTAAAATTCAGATTGATTGAGAAAAAATATTGTTAGGACCTCTCTAATCTCACATTGTAAAAAGAAAACTGTATTAGAATAAAATATTTTTACGTATATATTTTAGAGACGTTTCGTACCATTTTAACTTCGGTCATTTTCAAAATTTTCATTCTAGTCGCTAAAAAGGGGTTTTAGTGGGGCGGGTTTGTCTGGAAGGTTTGATTCCTAATATTTTTGTGCCATGATCTCTTCTATTGTGATATCGACCAAAATACTCACTGTAAGTGTCTCTTTAAAAGGTATGATAAGTAGCTACCACAGAGGGCAAGAGTGCCCTTCAGGCAATACAACGCTTCAGACAATAGGATATACGTATTGATGTCTGCATATTTATACTTAACTTCCATGTATTGTTTGCTTCAGATAATAATAAAAGGAGGGTGAGAGTGGCGGGTTTCAAATTTTAGGCGCTTTTTAAATATTGCTCGATTTAAGTCTCCTCTTCCCTTTTTACGTAAATATTTAAAAATAATATAGGGCCGTCGCTAAAAAGGGGTTTGGCGGGAAGGATTGGCTTTTAATCATTTTTATATTGCTAATAATTTTTATTAGCTTCTAAATAAATTTTATTTCAGCGTATGATTAAATCTGCACATAAGTTACAGACGACTAATAGTGGTATTATTCACGCCATTTTCCAAATTATTCTCTTCCCGTTTTGAGCAAATTTTTTAAAAGTGATATAGGTCCGTCGCCCTCTGTGGGCCTTAGTAGGGCGGGTCCAGTCGGGAAGGATTGCTTTTTTTTGTGTTATGATGTCCTCAGAGATGTGTCCTGATTTGAGATGTGAAATGTTGTACATCGACCAACCTACTAGCTGTGTTTGAAAGGACTCCAGAACTCACAGGGCTGACACACGGCTGCAGTGGAGCAGAAAATAATTATCTGCCACAGCCGGATTCGAATGTATAAAATTGTACAACAGAAGACAATTTTAAATGCAAATTTTTCAAAAACCAATTCTCGCTAAAAATAATAAAAAACAAAACACAGTCACGTTCCTGGAATGTAGTAGCAATTTCCGGGGAGGTGGAATGTAGTCTTTTCCTCGAAACAGCCATTTCCCTGGTAGCAGCTGTGCTCAAATATATGCGGCTTTTCGTCGGAGTCGTATCGCCTTCCAACATCTAATTTACTTTTCGTTTCGTGTTTTTTTCTTAATTTAGTGAGCTGAGAAGGACTGGAATTGTCGTTTCTTACTCATGTTTAAAAAAAAAGTAAATTATAATTCATTTATTGAAATTAAAAAGTGTATTAACTTGTCCAGAATCAATCAATAGTTAAAACTCCAACAACATATTATAATTTAAATTATAGCAAGAGGATACACAAATAATTCAAGATCAGATTCACCACACTCGTTGTGTGTACATATAAAATAATTTAATCTATTTATTTATTTTAATTAATCAGTTAATTTAAACTGAGCTAGTAAATATTTAAAAAAGGAACAAAGACAGAAAGTTGAGAAGCTGATTTAACACATGTTTTAAATAACATGTAATGATTGAAATTGGTGACAAACTATAGAATTTTTTTTTGCCACAAAATAGTACAAAAATATTTATTAAAATCTGTACCACAACAACCCATGAAGGGTCAGTGGTATAGTTCTTTGTAAGTACTATTTTTGTAACGATGGTAATACAAGGAGGTAATTCGTTAAAGATCATGTTCCACCGCCAGAATTTTTCCCAATGAAGAAAAAGTATCCAATTTATACTGGCGGAGAGTGCTCCAGGATGACTCCATAACCCAGAGGGTTGACTCACGGTTAGAGTAGCCGAATAAATAACTATCTACTACAGCAAGATTCAAACCCGGGTTTTCCGGCAATGCAGCTACATTTTGCAACCAATTTATCAACAGAAATTAAGAATTAATTTGAAATTACAATTTTACTACCTTTACTATTACCTTTAACTAAGGTCCAAATATTCGTACAATCATTATGAAGTTTGTGAAAAAAATCTGTGAGGTTTTGCAAATTTGCATTCGTGGTTATGAACAAGTCAGGAACATATGAATGAAAAATTTTTTACGTACACAAGGAAGGATCTTTACCTGCCAATGCTCGCATTTAACAAATTAGTTCAATTAATTAATTGATTTAAAGAGTTGGAACAATTTATTGCCTATAATTATCTGCGAAAATTCGGTATTTCTAATACAAACCAATCATATACTGATTTTCTCCGTATAGTGACCGACTCAGTAATAATGCAATTAAATTTTTTTTGGAACGTGGAATTCTCGAGAATAGAAACCCTTTATTGTTATATGTAATGTTTTATATTTATTTGTTATGTAACTGCATTTTTTTCTGAAAATATAATACGTAGTTCTATAATGAAATAATAATAAGTAAAAATTGACAAATAATTAAAAAATCATAAATTAAAATATCTATTTTAAATAAACCTAAAAGGCATAAATTTACCTTATTATTCCAAAAACAAACACTTTTTATACAGAGCTTACACTATTTTTCTTATGGCTTCCTAGATATTTTTAAAATATGCAAACTCAGGGAAATGTTTTTAATCCTTTCATGACACGTATCATGAAAGGTTTCATTACATAGTCGGTGGGTAAAATATATTGAAAACAAATTGAACTCCATAGAAAATTAAATCAAGACAAATTTAACTAAAAATATAAAATATGAAAAAAATTATTTTATGAGTTACCAAAATGATTTTTAATTTATTTAATTTATTGAATAAATGGTAGTAACTATTTATTACCGGGTTGATTATTCTAAAAGTACTTAAATTATAATTCTAATCTTAGTTAATTAACGATTAAAAGTTGTTTTAATATTCATCAAAATATTTTACAAAAAATAAATTTTTCACTAAATAAATCAATAATATATACAAAACAAGGACGAATGCAAAACGTTTTAAATTAAATTTATTCAGATTAAAAAATAAGAGTAGAAGATGTCCAGGGGGTTCAGACAGCGGAAAAACACAAATGGATAAAAAATTATTTATTTGAGCCGACGTTTCGACCTAATTTTCAGGTCTTCATCAGGTTTATTAAACAAAAAAAGAGATAACAACCGTTATTCAGAGAAAAGTAAAAATAAAATAAATAATTGTTTATTTTTCTCTGATTGATGCTTGTTATCTCTTTTTGATCTTATCTCAATGTATAATGTTTTAATAATATAAAAATGAAATGTGTGTGTTAAAAAACAAAACAAACGAAAACTGGCCAAAACAGAAGAAGAAAATTAAACAGAAAACCTATACTAAGATAAATAAAATTATCGCCAAATTATAATTTTTTCTTGATTCTCAATCACTATATCGGTAGATTGGTTTGGAAATGTCGATTGTATAAAAATTATAGTTTTTTTTAAGGGAGGTAAAATACTCGCTTAATTTATAAGTTATTTGTGAAAAGTGACACAAATCGCTCATTGACACGAGTGATTAAATACGAAGACGAGTACTTAATTAATGTACTAAGATTACCTTATCTAATTATAAATTACCAATTTAATTTTTAAAACATTAATTAAATGTTAAACAGAGCAGTAAAAAATACTGTTTAAAAGGCATAAGAAAATTATACACTATGGATAAAAAACTATTCGCCTGAACTAAGTTAAAGAATATTGTTGTAGATTGGTGTTGATTTCCCCAAGGGCATGACGATATTTAAATTGCATACTTTATAAGGTCGAAACTATTTTAGCAAGTTGCTGGGAAAATATTTCTTTCACGTCAAACAATCACAGTAATTGGAAAATTGATATATCCTTGACTAATTATTTAATAAATAGCCTATTTTATATGCCCTTCAAATTTTTAGCTAGCAAGGATGAGCTGAATGGATGTAAACACCTGAGATTGATTAAATTGTTATCTTATTCGAATAAAGTAATAGGTAATAAATGTATTATAATAATAAATCAGGGCTGGGCAAAAATTATTCGATTGACAAGAGACGAATACATTTTCATTCGAAGTTTTTATACGATTGACGAGAGACGAATACATTTTTATTGGAATAAAAATACGACTAAGCAAACCGAATAATTTTTTATTCGAATATTTAAAATACTATTTCAATCGAATAAAAAATTAGTCGAATAAAAAATAAGTCCCTTCTACGTTTTGAGATACGTAGAATTTGAAATTACTATCATTTTTAAGATCGCGTATCGATTTGTATGAACTTTTCTGATTTATAACATGTTAGGGTCTCTTTATAATTTACCAATATATGCCCAAAATGAAAAAGCTATTGATTTTATGATTGCGTATCGATTTAATTATCGCGTATCGATTTATTTTAACTTTCTTGATCCCGAACATGTTATGGTCTCTGAATTGATTATTCGAGTAGAAAATACACGAATAAAAAAGTTTTCGTCTTTCGTCAGTCGATTAATATTTGCCCAACTCTGTAATAAATGTTAGATTTCTCGGACTTGAGATGTACTGTTGATTAGCGATCTCTTGTTTCCTTTAAACAGCGGTTATATGTTATCAGTAATGATTAATTTCGTTTACTAATTTACGACGTAAACGTGTATTTTAATGGGTTATTATTCTAGAAAAGCGTAAAAGTGACGTCCAAACCATTTTTTGGCTTTCCACTTTTGATTTTGGAACTGGAAAAAGAATTAAATTGTAGTATCAAACTACACCTCCAAATGCAATTTAGTTTTAGAGACGAAATATTATTTGTTATATTACATTCGTCAAACCTGTCAAACTAGGCCAACCTACCAATCTAAGCCTTATCTTCCCTATTTCAAGACCAGTGCAAAAATTATATAACCAGTTGTTCTATAGGAAGTTCGAATACTTTAACTAATAATACATTTAAATAATCATTTTACAGTATTTCTATGTAGTCAAAACTGTACTTTAGGATCTTCCTCATTTTCAAAAAAAAATATATATAATATTAAATGTAAATGTCCAGAGCATTCTGTCCTTTTTTCGTTTCTCGAATTTTTCTTCTAATTTACGATATAAACGTGCTTTTTTCATTTGCTCTCAAAATTTTGAATATTTATCGAACTATGATATAGGATAATGATACCTGTCCGTTATAGGCTTGTAGCGGTTTTTTAAAGCACCAGGCCCAACCCATTTTCCAGTTTGATAGCACAAAATATTCCGTGATATTTCATGAATGTTTTCCAATAATATGAGCTTATAGTATTTAAATATACTTTTAGTAAATATTATCGACTTTATTTTAATATTTTATATAGACACATTAACAACTATTGTATGAATTGACAGAGAATTTCAATTAAAGTGTACAATATAACACTCCATTTTTTTTTTCCAGTGAATTGACTACTTTTATATTTTTGAAAACTTAAAATCAAGAAGTGCGCATTTCTGTACGAACTGCATATACATATTCAGGTATAAATATTCATAATATCTTTGTCAATTATAACTACAATTTTACCACAACTATTAGTCATAAGTTTGACTCTGTTGTTAAAACTGTTGTCTTGAATAGCTTACTTACCTGATTAGGGGACTTTAGCGGTCACAAGTCTTTTTTTCCTGAGATTAAATTATTACTTCCTCAATATCCATTATATCACTCACCAAAATTTTAAATTATCTGAGAACTGTTTGACTGAGAGTTTATACGCTATTTTTCATGCAATGGTTTGAGGGTGGTTAAGTTTGCATTTTATGTTTATAATATTTTTTTTCAAATAAAATTGAAAAACCTGTCGTGTTTTTTAAAAGTTGTGGTAAGGAAATTGCCCGTTCTAGATTAGTTAGCTTTCAAGCAAATACAAGAATATTGTTGGAAAAGTTCCTAGCGAATGTTGTTGAAAGCAACGTTTTCGAGACCAGAACAGCATAGTTTGTTTAGATTGTTGTATGAAGGAAAGAATATTCCAGCACGCTTGGCAGGTGGCGTGACTCTGTTTCACTGTCAGTTAATAAAAAAATAATAAGTAATACATTTTCCATAAATCTCTTATAAAATTAGAACGATGTTTTTAAAAATCAGCCGCGACATCCTAAAGAGCTGATGACTTTAATTTCTTTATATATCAGGCCTTTTCCAATAATCGCTTCTGTCTGTCCGGAACTATACGGAACGTACGGAATTTTGCCCCCGAAAACGTGTACTGCGCATGTATTTGATTATTATATATTAAAATATATAAACTATGAGAAGTACATTGCCTTAGGTCTCGAATTCAAATTGACTTAGTACTGTTCGATTCGTTTCGGTTGATACCACAATAGTTAGATGTCGATCGGTTGTTTACCTCAGATACTCTGAAAAAATTTCTCAATTTTTGTTTCAGAAAACTGGAATTACGCATAATGACATTGCGAAAAATCTGTGCCTGAGGAAGAGAACGAAATTCATTTTAGATGTTCCCGAGAGGTCAGTCGATATGCATAGATTAACATAACCTTCAATGTGGATTGCCTAATATTATATTAACGAAAAAAAAAGATTAGCCAAAGTTCTCAAATTTCTCTATTCCAGAATATTGTAATTTAATCCTAAAAAAATACTATAATTATCATTATATAATTATGAAATAATTTAATTTTATTTCCAAAATATCAGTATGATGTTCCCGATACAGCCAAGCTATTACTATAATATTCTCTAAGCCGTATTCCTTTAAAATGCCTACCAACATACTATTATATATATTTTGTTTAGCCATTAAGACTTCATACTTAACCCAAATTAATTATGGAATTCATCTAAATTAAAAATGTTCCAGTTATGAAACGTCTTTAAGGAGCAACTAGAATATATAAATTAAATCATTAAAACTTATTGCCGGTATCATTAGGTGATCTCATATTCAATCTGATTTTCTTATTTTAGCGAACACTAACTCTTGTATTATATTAATATCGCAAATCCCGGAGCAGAATTGGTTCCAATTAGAATGTAGTATTCATGGAGCGAGTCGAGTGTGTTCGTGCTCCTGGCTGAACCTAGATAAGGCTGACATGCTCCGCCCTTATTTGTACAATTTATTGACAGATTCCACCTTTTGTGATAACGCGATCAAGTTGCATGCCAAGATCTCATTTTACGGAACAAGATAGGAGGCACATTATCTGATTTATTGCGTTATTTAAATCTATCAAATTGATGGTTGAATTCGGGACATCAACTCCACGGTTGATAGTTTTATTTTATTGTATATAGGTAATTTTTTTAATAATATCCGTAAAGAATAAATTTATTTATACTTGTACCTTGATATTTTAAACATAGGAGTAAAAATATAAATTCTTAATTCTGTATGTCAGAGGTAAAAGATACCATTCCTCAGAACTGTAAATACTTTCACATACTGATGGGAAGTATTGCGATGGAAAGTTTAGTAATGGGAAGTATTTCGATCGTATAGTGATGGGATATATTGCAATCGTGGAAAAATTCTAATAAAGTTTTTGACGGAAATAATTCCATTATTATTTCCTATATTAAATTCTGTTATTATTCTAATAATAGAATAATTATATTCTATTATTATATATTGTTACTTATTTATATATTGTTACTCGTTTACTTGTTATACCTATGTATTATAAGATTTTTAAAAAAAATATCCCATTAGATTAGAATATGGACTGAAATAATATATTTAGAAAGGTGCAGAGCTTATATCTTCGGTCAAACTCAATCATGAACTGCCACCAAATAATCGCTTAACTTTTTTTGGTTTCCTCAAAAACGGCATTAAATATTTTCATTAACATCCGTGAATTAATACACAATTAAGTGGAGATTAATATCTTACAGAATCTATCTTCGTTAAAATAGTTTGACAGTGCTTAAATGCAGAATTTTTAAAAATGTTCCTCCAAAGTATTCTTAATTTTTTTAATTCGAAATAATTGGCCATCTTACAATTTTATAAATGAGGAAAATGGATAAATATAAGTTATAAAAGGATTTGATAATTAACCTAATGAAATAAGAGAAAAACTATATTTTTTCCCAGTATGAAAACACATTTCTGGAAAAAAGAGTAGTAATATTGCTCTGTATTGACCTTTTGACAATCCTGGGTATTATTAAGGTGTTTCGTCATCTGCCCTTATACCTGGTCAGGGTATCCTTCTGCGAAGCTTTTAGTGTCCCCGGATATGAAAAAATCTGTATTAAGTTAGTCACATTACCATAGGCCCCCTGAGAAAATTAGATTGGCTAACCTTTAAGTGTCTAAACACAAAATGACAGGTTGTGGTGAGGGACCAGAATCAAATTAACCAGGTGCAGGCCCTTCCTGGACATGTCAAACTTTTTTACACATTCTCGGCCCTGAGGAGGGGAACGCCCAATGATTCAAAAATAAGGTAACACCCTAAAAGGGAAGTGGAAGAAAAATACAGAGGAAATCAAGAAGATCCAGACGGAGACACTCAACAGGAAGGCTTAGACGGGTGAGGACCACAGCCAGGAGGCAGGCATAGAAGATGCACTTCGACCAGACGAAGTCGTGAGAAGGGCCACGAGACCTGGACATCCCTTATGAACGACACCTACGGCACTACATCCCACGGCATCAGCAGCTATAAGTATAAATTAACCAATAAGTAATAATGTAATAATCTATATTTTATGACAACCTTTATCTGAATCATTTTAATCATAATAACAAATTGTAAATAAATACTTAGCTTCTTTATGTAGTTTATATACTATTATATAACCTAATATACCACCCTTTATTATAATATATAATTAATGGTCACAACATTTTATAAATATAAAGGTATTTAATTGGTAAACTGGTAAACACACAAATAGCCTTTGGAAAAGAAACCAATCATAATAATAGTTTTTTAGGACTCAATATATAATTAATTAATTAACTTATTTTTGGATAACTGCCTTCAGCGATTATCCTGGCATCCCGATTAAGTCTCCATTGCATACATAGCAATATAGACATATTATATACCTTTGAAAAGCGGAAGGTCTTAGAAAAACAACATATAAACAATAAAATCAAAAATGTTTTCCTCCATTGTTAGTTAGTAGTTTTAAACTGTTGAAATTGGAGTTAGTCAATCTATTTACTGAAAGACTGATTTGGAAAATTAGTACAGAGAAGTATCAGCACAGTGAATAATATCTGTTCTGAAACAAGCGAGGAGTAATTTAAACTCAAAATAGGGGAGTAAGTGAAAGTTGTTATCTTCCTCCTACTAAACCAGATTTTTTTTTATAAAAGAGCGAGTTATATTGAAAATATATATATATTAAAGATACAGATTGTCCGGCTTGTTATAAAAGGTACACTATGAAATGAAAGCTGTTTTTAGGTATTTATATTTGACACCCATATCAATTTTATAAATTTATCTTAATATACATGTTAATAAAACACCATTTTATGTACATGATGCTCCAAACTTCTATTTATATTATCTTAATTATTTGAGAAGAAAAATATGTATTTATATTTGTGTGTTATAATTATGTAAAAGAAATAGTTGCTAAGGGTTGATAACCGTCGGTAAGGCGTCGCCTAGCAACAGGCCCACAATCCTCGTTTTTAAATCAGTTCCAGCTAATTAGTGGCTATGGAAGTTTCTAACTAGCACTGCCTGTGTTCAGTTTATGTTATTTTGTGGATAGTTTAAGTGTATTAGTCAATATTACAGTCTAGAACCAGACCTTTTGTGCGTTTTTGGCCTTTGACTGGGATATGAGTTGTTGATAATTAGCAGAGTCGTATAATAAAACAGTCAGAACCCATCTGTCAGATATTGTAAATATCTTGGCTTTTGTGAATTTCGACTGTTGATGAGCTAGTACAGACGTGGGCCTATTAATTTTGGAACAGTTTGAATGTTGTAGTGCGTTGACCTACACATCTTCACAGCGAACCATCATCCTCTGACCTATCGGAAAGGATCATCTTTTCTTCAGGACCGTCGACAAGTATTTATTTTATATATCTATTGATTTTGTGAATTTATTTCTTTTATTTTTACTTTATTCATTGTTTTATTCTAACTCTGTTTATTTTATATTTAAGTTTTCTAATGTCAGGTTAACCAAATAAATGTTTATATTCGAGCCACCTTGTTGTTTTTGTTCCTCTAAAGCTTTCTAACAAAAAGATATAGTCAATTTGAGGTGGCTTTGACAGTTATTATGGTAGATTCAGCAAGCGTGTTTAGTTCTAAAAGGAATCAATCGGAGGAGCAACTGTCGTTATCAACGTGCACTAAATTCTTGACCATCATTAGGCACATAAACTTACAGTGGCCTAATGTCATCATATTTCTTTTGGTTGAGTCTGACCAGTGTATAGATATGTTGGAAACACTACTTTTTCCTATTATGTCTCTTCAGGCCAACTTTCCCAAGAATCATTCCAATTTTCTGGCAGATGTTTTAATATCATAGGCGGCATCATTAATATACGTCTCATTAGGCACACTATTTACCACATAGTGTTTTAGGTACTGAATACTTAGAGCTATGAAACGTCATGCCCACCTCATAGTGTCTTTTAGCTACAAACGAAAACCGCCATATTTCTCTTATTCTTGTTCTTAATCATGCCTCTTCCACCGCGGTTCATCGTGAGGAGTTAGCTTGTAGAGCCAGATCCTTAAATCTCAATCCTGTCAACTGGCTGCGTCTATACTAGTCAACTTCTCTCTTGTCCAACGTTTTCTTGAATGCGTTATCCCAAGTGTTTCTTCCATCGGATCTCGTTTCCTACATAATTGTGATCAACCTTTCCTCCGGTATTCTTTTTACATGACCAAACCACCGCCTACAATAGCTTTTTAATTGAATTGTATGTTCGGCAGGTTTTGCTCCTAATTTGTTTCTTATTGTAGTATTCCTAACTTTATACCTTCCTATTTCCTGCTTCCTTTCTATCCTCAAGTATTACATTTCCATTTCTTAGATTTGGCTCCTGTGTCTCGAGGTCAATAGCCCAAGACTCAATAGCTCGAGTAAGGAAATAAACGAAGTCTTAAATACTACATTTTAAACTTTTTTGTTGGTTCTTTCTTTCCCAGGAATCAAGTGTTTATAGACTGGAAGCATTGGCCGGGGAATTTAATTCTTTCTCAATTTACCGAGAGGTTTTCGTTAGGGCTGATTCACAGAACCTTGAAATTTCTACATATATTGTTTTCAACTGTCTTATTTTGCTGATTTTTATTTCAGGGCTTAGTGTTCAATAACATCATTATGGATATTTACCTCTACAGATTTTATTTCAAACTCATATTTACTATATGGCTGCTTTAAACGCATATGAACATACACTTCGAAGATGTATTATTAAAAATATAAATTAAACTTAAAAGGACTGAAAATTTATCAATAAAAATCAATAAGCATCTAATTGCTCACGTATATAGTTAGGCGAGTTGAAATAACACTGTTGTGAAACATACACCAACAGTAGATTTACAGGTATGGCTTCTTTTACTTACGCTTTCGTAACAAATATCACACACAGAACAAGTCATATACTAATGCATGACAGTGGTCGTACCTTCTGTTACTATGAGATTTACTGACGAGCGATGTTTACCTTCCACATCTTAAGAAAGTAATCAAGTCCCATTAACATAAGCTTTCATAAGGTACTGTTATCGGATTCACGCATATCCGTTTTTGATATTTTTTTGTTTCATTTAAATTCTGAGGTAAGAGTCTCACTTTTTAATGACCCCCTAAACCGCGTACATCGCGAGTTATTAAAGACTCCGGCGAATGAACAGCTACCTGAAATTATCTATCGCAGCTTACAAGCCAGAACCTGGCTGCTCTTACCACCATGACAGATACGGTAACTTCTTGGCCAGCTCTTGTCGAAGAGACATATATTTTTATGTGAGAGCGATTTCCTTAGTCTTCACTATTTCGTCTACTACCTGCCTAGACGAACTAATCAGAAGAAAGATAACAACTGAACGCCACAGCGAAGAGTCTTTCACAGACAAGCCATAAAATATATCCATACGAGTATATCAGAACAACCTACATTCACGCCGTTCTTCAATTTCAGACGGTTTTTAAATATTGCTCGATTTAACTATCTCAAAGTCTCCTCTTCCCGTTTTAAGCAAATATTTCAAAAGTGATATAGGACCGTCGATCCCTGGGAGTTGTTGGGGCGGGTCCAGCCGGGAAAAATTTCCTTTTTTTTGGTATTGTCTTCTGTTTTTATCTTTTATTATTAAATAATTATACGTTAATTCAGGATTTATTCTTGTCTCAAAATATACGAATTTGCTAGCTCCAAAGCTAAGTATCTTTCAATTTTAGCCCAAGTATAGAAAAAAACAGTAATGTAGAATTTTAAAATAGAATTCCCAAAATGAAAATAAATTAAAATGGACATTTAAGTTAACAAAAATACTTTTAAGGTATCTGTTTTTCAAAGAATGAAAACGGAGTCAGGTGAAATTAAATTGTTTTATCTTCGTGTGGGAGGGTGATTTCGTTTCCATTCTCGATTTTCCGGCTTTCCTCCTACACTTAATTTTTTTAATCTTCCTAATACTACTGAAAGAATTAATAAAAAACCCAATAAAAAATAATAAAAATTCACAGTACAATGGAATCCAACATGGGTTGTGTCCAGACATCGAAACAATACATTTTTCCTGTCAGAAAATTGGAATTTACAAAAAATGTTTGATTAAGAAATACCAATATAGTTGTATATTAAGGTACATTACCAATTGTATATATTACCAATATATATAAAGGTATTTTTTTTATTTTTTAAATTTTTTTAAAATAATTGAATTTATTGATAGATATTGCAATCTGCCACACAGTTATGGGCAATAGGTAATAGTGATGAATGATCTCATACATACTAAAATAAAATAAATAAATGAATGAAAAAAAAAAATCTCTTAAAATATGTACAAACAGAAGAATAAACAAAATGAACATAATCAACTATCTGTATGAAAAATAAATAAATAAAATAACATAATGATAAAATAATATAGTCTCTAGTCACATTTACACTCTAATATAAAATATTTACACAATCGACCTGAGGATCCCTGAGCCTACTCTATCCCCCACGTGTGAGGGGTAGAGCAGAGATTAAGATATTAATTTTACATTCTTATCCAGTTCTTCTCCAGCGCACCTTACTCTAGAATAATTAATAAAAAGCGACGATTTGCATTAAAAATTCGATAAGACAACTCCAGTGGATTTTGGGAAGTTTATTTTGGAGTTGCTTAGACTCGCCATGGAGAATCAAATAGCTGCCATGATGTTCATACCTCAATTACGATGACGGATTCTAAATTAACATATTGTTGCACAACGTTTCAGGACTATTCTAAACAATAATAATTCACTATAATAACAATCCTCATTCATGTATATTTATAATTCATATAATTATAATTACCTAATTATTAGTCAAACTTTAAATTTCATAAAGGAAATTATGTCATTATCTACATGGCTGAAAAATTGCATTTGATAATGAATGATAATAAAATAAAAACAGTGTAAAGCAATTTTTTCAGCCATGTAGTTAATGACATAATTCCCTATGTGAAATTAAAAGTTTGACTAATTATTAGGAAATTATAATTATATGAATTATATATACACATAGATGAGGATTGTTGTTATAGTGTATTATTATTGTTTATAGGTTTATTAAAGTACAAGATAGTCCCGAAACGTTGTGCAACATTGTGATAATTTAGAGTAAAATAAATTCAAATTGGAAGTTTTTAACCTCAAAAAATTATCCAATTTGTAAATTATAAGAAAAAGAAAAAAAAACATTGTTTGAAAAATGAATCAAGACAATCCGCAGACAAAGCTTTCAACAGGAATCCTTCTTATAGCTGGGAACAACAGAGTTTGGAAGTGCAATTAATAATAATTGATAAAGGTTCCTTTGGCTTCTCTTGCAAAACATAGTCGTGTAAAACAACCACCTACCTAATCTTCTTGCATGGAAATAGGAAATTAACATTTAAATGAAATAACACCAATTATTCAAAATATCCTCTTAAAGGTAGGTCCAAATAGTAATTTACAAGTCACGATATGCAAAACATTCCCACCAACTTCCGGTTTGAAAATTAACCTCTCCTTTCAAGGATTCAAGTTTAAACTTTTTCACAAAAGTAGAGGGATTTCAGATGACAGAAATTCTTTCAAAAAGTGTTACTATGGTAAATTTTACATTTTACACTTTAAAGTTATTTTAGAAATATAGTAATAGAAAAAGCTAGAAATATGCTACTAAAAAAAAATTTAACCTGTACCGCTACAACCCATGAACGGTTATGGGTGCAGTACTTTATCAGGAAGTACTATTACTAGACCAACGGTTGAGCAAGAAGGTGATTTAGTCAGAATCACGCTTGATCGCCAGATTTTTACTCAATTAAGGGTACTCATTTTATAATGCTGGGTGAACCCCGGAAGGCTCCAGAACCCACAGGGCTGACACGGCTACAGTGAAACTGGAAATAATTATCTAAAACAGTCGGATTCGGACCCAGGTCCTTGGAGTTAGTAAGTGCCTTACCAATGAGCCATCCACTCTTACAGAAATATACTGTACATATACATATGTTAACCATAGAATACTTATATACAGGAGTGATTTAATAAAAGAGTGGAGAGAAATAAATGATATAATATCAATGTATCTGTAATTTATCCTATATATCTATAATTTATAATTATGAGAGATAGTTGACCGTGGATGACAAACGAGGAGAAGATGGTTGGGGGTGCGGTCAAAGATAAACACAAATAAGTAGGAATAACCTATTTTATTGTGCCAACGTTTCGCCTAGAGTTTCTAGCCTTCTTCAGGGCTAAAAACAGAACAAGATAACAACCACAGTAAGTATAGAAAATAAAAAATAGAACGGAATACTGTTTATACTTTCTTTTTTATTTTCTATACTTACTGTGGTTGTTATCATGTTCTGTTTTTAGCTCTGAAGAGGCTAGAAACTCTAACCGAAACGTTGGCACAATAAAATAGGTTATTCCTACTTATTTGTGTTTTTCTTTGACCGCACCCCCAACCATCTTCTCCTCGTTCTATAACTTTTAATTATTTAAGGAAACATATTGAAATACTAGTGTAGTCTTTACCATTCTCATAGAAAGCGACAATTTGATGTCGAAACCGTTTTCTCAGCCAAATTTTAATTTTTGGACTTGAAAAAAAAATTTATTGTTGCGATTATGATACTTTCTTTCAACACGAAAGCCCTGATGAAGTATTGCGAAGTTGTTCGAAACTTTGTCTCTTAATCAGTGGTTTTTATATTATTTCAGTTGGTTTTTGACCGCTTACTTAATTTGAGAAAATAAGTTTTTGAACAGTCAACTCGTCATTCCCTGTCTGTGTTGAAACCATATCTTTTAAACTTCCATGCTCTACATGAGGTTTTTCCCAAGACAAATTAAGATGTTGCGCTCCTATCGCACCTCGGTATTTCTTTAAAAATATGTTTGTACCGATATGTTGTTCGTGTTTTGTTGATGTTTTATGAATTCAGGTGAAATACACACTAGCAACAACATTATAACATTTTATTATAAATCTTTTGCAGTGTGATAGAGGGAATATTATCCACTATCTTAAGTATCCATTATTTATTCATATTTCTTGTAAAGAATATGTAAGAATTAATCTGATAATAAGAAAATTGGAAGACTTAAACCTTCCAGGTTGAGGTTAAATGGTGTAACAAGTCTTCAAGTGTCGGTAGTGGCGGCTGTAGTTTGATATCAACATTTTGGGTTTCTGATTGAACCGCTGGATCAGATTTGAAAAGAAAAATATTTTGGCTTAAAAATCTTATGACAAAAGCATGGAATAAAATCGTCTCAAATATGTAGATTTAACACACCTTGCTATCTTGTCACAGGCTAGTGTTGGTTACCCAGTGATACGGCAAGAGGGATGCGCTGGGATCTTTTGAGCTCTGCTCTACCCCTCACACGTGGGGGATAGAGTGGGCTCAGTGATCCTCATGTCGATTTTGTAAATATTGTATATTAGAGTGTAAATGTGACTAGAGACTATATTATTTTATCATTATGTTATTTTATTTATTTATTTTTCATACAGATAGTTGATTATGTTCATTTTGTTTATTCTTCTGTTTGTATATATTTTAAGGGAGATTTTTTTTTTTTATTCATTTATTTTATTTTAGTATGTATGAGATCATTCATCACTATTACCTATTGCCCACAACTGTGTGACAGATTGTAATATCTATCAATAAATAAAAAGTATTTTGTCAAAAAAAAAAAAAGTGTTGGTTACTAACTTTAATTTTATTTTTCAGCATGCTGAAGCGAACAGGAATGGTTTTAATTTCATTGACTAGTCTAATACTCAAACGTCAATCTTTTGAGGGTATGTTGGTTTAGCCTTCTCCAGCGCCTTCATGGCTTCGTTATCTTTTGCTAAACTGTTATTGCCACTCTGAGAAACCCTGCAATACAATATTCTATAGCAACAGAAAAATGAATATTTTTTGTTCAGAATATTCGCCTATCCAGTTTTATATTATTTTTTTCTTTCATTTTATAGACGCGCCTGGTTCTTCCGAACTATGAAAAATATCACGGCATAGCCTGTAAGAAGGTAGAGATGCACAACTGCCTGATGATAGGGCCTTTTCATCGCCACGACAGGCGTTAAAGATAAATAATTAGGTAGGGATAAAGAGGGCGGCTTGGAAGAGGCTAAATGGCTGGCAGATAGAATATAGGATATAGAATACGGACTAGAGGAAGATAGGATATAATGGTACTAGATAGGAGAGGTATCAATAATCCCCTGTCAGGGGGACTCAATGGATCACTGATTACATATTCCCGGCAACAAGTGAACCTTTTTCACTCCTCCTCTTCCTTGAAGCGCTCATTACTTCGTTTTTCTGGCAGCTCTCTCCTTCAGGCTAATCCTTCTAGTCCCCTTAATCTATGTCAGTCCTAGTCTACTCTAGCCTCCTCGGTCTTATTCTTCTTCAACCTTTTAGGAAACTGATGAATATATCCAACGCTACAGATATTTCAATTACAACAGTTTATCTCAGGTACATTAAAGATATATTTTCTAATCGTTAATATTAATATTCAAACATGTGAACATGCAAAGGGTGGTGCACGGAATCTTTAACAAATACACGCACACGCATGTAAATATTTTGAAAGCAACTTCATTTTTAAATAGATCTGTTATTACATTTCTCATGTATTTATTCCAGTTTAATATTATAATTGAGAATTTCTAAAGTAATTCATCTAACTTCTTATTTTTTTTATTAAGATTTCTAAATTTTGTATTCAATTTGATTTTTACTTTCACTCAGCTATTTGGGACATATAATAAGAGTAAGTATTGGAACAATACAAAAGGGGGAGGGAGAAGGTTATCTAGAGGTAACCAACCTTTTCTAACCATGGGAGTCAAGTATTTATTTTGTGGGACCGCCAAATGAACAAGTCGACCCATCAGGCTGGATTCGGACCGGCACTACTGCAGTTATGAGGCAGTCGGTCTACTCCCTCAGCTACAAACGGCCCAAATACTTTGAAGTCGACCAACCCCGAGTGCCATTTTATATATAATATTCTTTACACATTTTCTCGATTTCTTCATAATCGGCTCTTACGGATTTGAGTCCATAAATTGTTGTTCTTAGATTAAAAAAATTCCACTGGAATTTTACGTTTTGAACATCTAAGATCTAAGATGGAATTTGGTTTCGTGTCTATCTCTAAATAATAATAATAGCTTTATTTATATTCTTTACAGATCAAAAAGCCTCTCTAAAAGGGAAGTATTAGTCTGGTTTGTAAACATAAAGAATTCACAAAAATTCCACTACTTCATTGATTATATTAATTTTTTTTTAAAAAGTTATAATTTTAAAGATAAAATAAAATAAAAATTGTCTATGCTGCATTTACTATAAATCATAATTTGCTAAAAGTTATTTATCAAATCATTCTATAGATCCCTATTCCTAGCCAAAGTAGCCCAACAATCTCCCACTCTTAGCACAATCTCATCTCGCCATCTTGGAATTGGTCTACCTCTCTATCTCTTGAATTATCTTGGTATGCATCCTGTAGCAATTTTGGACCATTTTCTGTTATCAAATCTGGTAACATGACTATCCCACTTCCATTTTAGTCGATGTTCTTCTTTTGGTAAACTTTTAACTTTAATTTTAGATCGTACTTTTATATTGCTGATACTTTCTGCAATAGGTGCTTCAGATACCTATCATACTTCTTGAAAAATGCAGTTAAAATCCATGTTCGAGTATAACAACAGACATTATTCAAATGCAACACCCCAATCCTTTGGGCTTCGGCGTAGTAATAGCAGGGAAATCTGCTCAGAACTTTTAAAAATGCACAAGGATCCTAAGTCGAAATTATAGCTAGAATAGCTAATACTAGCCAGATTTAGATAACTGGTTTTGTTCTGCAGAGAACTTCACTGCTTCCAAATGTGTGTTTCAAATTACTATTTATATTTGTTTAAATATTAGAAATAATTCTTTTAACCACTCAGTCGGAATTTTAAGGAACGTTATTGCACATTTACAGTATAAAAGGAATCTTCAGTAATAAGTTCCATTTAACAGGCATTCTTGTTTTTGAGATTTCTTTTTTGATGGCTTAACAACCCGGTTACATGCTCTCCGCCAACCACATCCTTCTATCATTAAAGTTTTATACTACCACCAACCAGTTCCTGACTTCCACGATATGTTACCATACGATCCTTCTCCTGCTTGTTCCAATTTTTTTTACCACTGAAAATTAGGTAAAGAACTTTTCTTTCTAAGATCAGGAGCTCTAACTCATCAGCCTTTGATGCCTACCACTCAGATCCAGATGGAGCACATAAATGATTTACAGAGGTGGTGTTTGGTTGCCTTAAAAAGTATTTTGTTTTTCAAAACCATTTCGAAGTTATGGCGCCCAATAGTTACTGAGTCAACTGGTTTAGAAATCTCATGTGTTACTGTATACTTGGTTTTAGACTTGGTTATTGGTGTATGCATTAGGTTTTTTAAGATACATCATCAACAAGTCAGTGAGTTAATGTTACGGACAAGTAAAACCCAATTTTATTATTAATGAATGAATGAAACATAACCTTTATTCTGGTACAAAGTCCTCTAAGAACAAAAACAAGGGACATGAATAATTGCTTATGGTCTAGTGTATAGCCTAGAAATATTATTACGTATTATGTAGATGAAAAATACTGCTAGTGACATCATTACTTTTTATCTGTACGGATGTTACTCAAAGGATTGTCAATTTATTCATTAACAAGAATAAAGGAGTAGAAAAATATTAAAATGGACGGTCCACATCGGCGGAAAGAAATCGGTATTATTATAAAAATCATGAAATATAATCTAGATTCGAGGTAGTTAAAATAAATAAGTAGCCCAAAAATCAAACATCAATCTGCTGTCTTCTCCCAGACAGTAACAGCTTATATCTCGATCTACAGTTGAGAGGGAATCATGATCATGGAGTTCAATTTCAGAGCCAGCTCTTCCTGGCAATAAAAAAATTTCCGTCTCCAGAACCTACCGGGCTTTTATTCAATTATAGCGCGTTGATGCCGCCTGGTTATTAAGAAGTAGAACCAATGCCATCCCAATTTCATTAAAGATGACAAGTTAACCTAGTTGGAGGTTATTTGTTTTGATAGGCACTTAACGCCCCGATCGATACACCTTTAAGCCTCAGTCAGCTCCAGTTTGAGCCTGCCAAAGAGCTCTCTAAATTGATTCAGCCTCTCCATTTACTCTTCTCCATCATTTCTTTCTTCTCTCCCCGCCCCCTTCTTCCATCAGGATTGAAATAAAGAAAAAGAAAAGAAGAAGCCATCAGGACCGTGAGGTCTTAAAATACTTTCTATCTAATGTTCGCTTCTATCATTAAATGAGTAATGAAAACGATTTTTTTTCATATTCAATGGCACTTTTAATTAGATCCTAGCTCAGAGGAAATGGAAAAAGATCCTTCAAAATTGATAAAAACTTTAATTACCCGTTATCTGTTATTGATGTTGAAATTGCGAGGTGAATCTTAGAAAATAATTGTCAGTTAGCTTATAGTTATTGATACAATCATGCAATCATGTTATGTAATCATAGGCTAGATCATGGCTATGATTACATAGCCTTGAAAATAATGCATCATTGTAGAAATCTGTTTTAGTATATTGGCTTAGGCCAATTTAATTATTAAGAAAAAAAAATCATACAATATGGGATGCAAGCTGCGCAATTTTCGATTGCTTTTAATAGAATTTATGCGCCATTTATGAAAGGAAAACTAAATATCACAATAACAATTTTGAAGATGATCACCAGTTTGGGTTCTGAACATCCCACTCCACTATCCAGCAATATCATCGTGTGGTCGATGTCTTGTCTGCGTTTGAGCGCGGAATGTACTGCTCGGAAAGGTGTAGAAAAGGATGTTGATCGAGTTTGGCACCCAGGACTGCTATACAAGATCTGTAAATTCCTATCCTCTACATACTTGCTCAATATCCGTTCTTATTTCTCCAACAGCTTATTTCAAGTAAATCACAATAGAGTTTATTCACCTCTCTTTCCTCAGTCTGCTGGTTTACCTCAGGGTTGTATCCTTGGTCCTATCCTCTATACAGTTTTTACAGCTGACATCCCAATCCACCCTAACACTATCCACACCACCTACGCCGACGACACTTGTCTATTGTCAGTGAATAATGACCTATTGCATCTCAAACCCTCCACATCACCACCCTTGAAGAGTTAATCCCACTAGAGTATTGAAATTAATTCCAATAAATCCCACTAAATCACATTTACGCTACGTCGTAAGCCCGTGACTTCCTGCTCCTATATCCTTTAATAATATCCCACTCATACATGTCGAACAGATCCGTTACTTAGGACTACATCCAGACAAACGACTAACATGGAATCCTCATACAAGACTGAAAAGACAGGAAACTGCTCGTCGATTCCGACCATTACATAAGTCTGTCAGAAATACTAGTCATCCATCAGGACCTCAATGTTCCATATGTCGCCGATTTGGCCAGAACCGGATACCAATCCTTCCATAATAAACTTCCCAACCACCCAAACCAACTCTTTTCTAACCTGGCTTCTCCTTCAATACCTAATAATCCCCCTAGGCATTGAAAAGAAGATGGCCCTGAGGTCTTCTTCTCTAGTAACATAATTGAAGTTCTATCAATGGGTAGATTCTCCACATGTTTGTATCATGTTATTTTTATATCTAACAGCAAATTAACTTGTTGTATATAAGTAAATAAAGTAATAAGTAAATAATATAACAATAAATAAATTAATTTTTAACAAATATCACAATAATGTAACTTTCTATTATTGTCACCAGTTCTTGAATAAAGTAAATAAATATCAGAGGTAAGAAAACTTTACTCAGATATAATTAATAATTTACCCAAGCGAGTTTTAAACTATAGATAGTTCTAGAACATATTTACAACCGTACTGCAAAATCACCGCAAGCTGATAAAACTATATTGTTGGATTATGCTCTTGACAAACTACTAGCCTATTTTCATACCGCATTAATACATTTTACTGTTACGAGGCGAGGATCTTGTTGTTGGCACTCTTAGCGGCGACACAAAAAAGCAGCGAAATGTATAAAATGGGAAAGCAGCCAGATCTCGAGGATAATAAAAACTAACTAAGACGCCCCGGCATCGCCTGGAGATAGGACTGTTCATTAGGTCAGGGGTCCTTACGGGTCCTACAAGCTCGGCAACATCTTCCTTGATAACTTGGTTTTATGGGCCAGCTATTAATTTTGATTTTCCGGTTTTCAGAAAAAATGTTTTATTCGTACTAAAATGGGACCTAGTTAAACGGACTAGTATTTATAATTATCATGTTTATAAAAGGTTCCATGATATGCCAAATTAATTTTACACAGTAGTGATCATTCCTGGTTTAGAAAAAAAATGTTGAATTTTATAACACTGTGCCTGAGGAACTTTTAAGCGTAAGGATATCTATTACTTCTAAAATAGATTGAAAAATAGTTCATAATGATTATCTTAGTAGAAACAGTAGGTCCTCTGATATTTGCCAAATTAATTCACAAAATGTTGATCTCTAGTCGTATAGAAAAATAAATTGGTTTTCAAAACAATGTATCTCAGGAACTATTGAACATAAATATATCTATTAGTAATCAAATTTAAGCTAGTTTAATACACCATAAAGTAGTTTATAATGATTTTGTTTGTAGAAGCATTTTCTATGATGTTTGCAAAAAAAATTTTTACAAAATTGTTGATTAAGAAAACAAGGTAGGTTTTTGGAAAAAACAAAAACAAAAAAAAAACATGTCTTCGGAACTATTGAAAGCAAGGAGTTATAAGTTTAGCAAATTTACTCTACTTAACAAGGTGCTAGTAATTATTTTGTAAGGATGAGTAGATTGGAAGATATTGAACATAGAATAAAAAATAAGAGAGAAATTTTAGATTTTAGCTTCTTGGGGTTACCCGTAAACCCTCATAAAAGCTCAGAGCTTATCTTAGAGAACGGGAGCTTGATAAAATCAAAATTTTGTTTCAATGACGAGGTGTGGGGGGAGAATTCAATCTATAGAAGGTTGCGCCATCAAATACTTTGGATGTCGATTCTAAGGCGATTTGGAGTTTGAGGATGACACAGTTGTTAAGGTAAACCATAATGTTGAAAAGCTTATTAATTCTAATCTACTTAATATTAATACATTATTAATTATATATTATCTTAATATATATTAAGATTAGCGTGATTAATAGATATATCTTTCCCTCTCCAATTTATCCATTGCAGACAGTACCATTGGCCATTGATGTTGGTATCTAATAATGTAATACTTCGCCGAAGCGTAAAGGCCATTATAGGTTTGCCGGCTAATACCTGCTCCGCCATGGCATCGAAAAGATAGACTTAGTTCTTTGGCAATGACAGTAGGAAATACTCTTCATCACTGGTCTGTCCTAAAAAAAAGTTTCAGATTTTGGGAAAATAGTCCTGTAATTCCAAAATGCATTCGGCTAGTCACAACTAATGCTCTCTCGTCCCATTTAATATTGCCCATGGCCTGACTGATCGGTAGGTTTTGTATTAGCAACTCACCACAGTTCAGCAGCTGCTTGCTATTTTTTTAATTCATCTGTAATTGTTCAATAATTACTATTCTTATCTTATATGTTGTCTATAACAAGTTAGGTATGGACTCCAGTCTAGTTCAAAATTAAATCATTTTCTAACAAAAAATAAAGCCAGCATTTTTTTAAAGAAAATATTTAAGTTTTCCGAAAAATCAATTGGCCCCTTATTTTAAGAGGACTAGTTTTTAACTAACAGACAAAGCTCTTTTTTCTTAGAAAATTGAAGAATTAAAAATTGAATTTTTCTAACAAAGCATGACACGAAAGTGTTGTTTTTTTTTTTTAGAAAATAATGGGATTTCTCAAAAATCCAAATGGTCACCCTTTTTGAAAGCATCAGGTTTCCGTGTTCTAATCAAACTAAAACAAATGTGAATATTAAAACCTGCCTAATATATTATTTCTATTATTGGGATAAGTATACTAGTCTGAAATTGGCATAATCCAAGGTCAGAGTAACGTAAAGTTATGAAATAAGTAAAGTTCGGAATTAGCTAATAATAGCTAATTCATTTAGTTGTACATACTTTTGTTTCGAGTTTCTAGATACTTATAGGGAACATCATAAAAATGTTCAAGCTTCGAAATTTAACAAAACGATTTTTCGCTGTAAAATGTTTATTTTGACTATTGCTATCAATGAATGAGGCCCTAATAATTAACTTTGACTCATTTACTACCAGAATATGCTAATTTGGTCAACGGTATGTTTTTTTTTTCTTCCTAAAAAGTTTGAACAAATATCATTTACGACCTTCATAGAGTACTCTCTCCTATTAAAATGAATACAATGTGGGTTTAGTTCCATTTTTAGTATTTATAGAACGTTTAGGTGTTTGAAGGTGGATGTAGAGCCTACCTTAAAAGGGCTTGGTAGCACTAATATACCACCTAGTATACCACTAATATACCACCTATACCACATATGCTAGAGACCGTGCATGTTAGCACTAACTTTAAGATTGCGTCGCCAGAATGAAGGCGTTTCTGCTGGTTTATTCTATCTCAATAAATATTTTATATTTCTTTTTACTCATATAAAATAATTTTGATTCTCTCTAGGAAAGCTCTAGACCACGTGCTCATGTGCAGAAGTGGGTCGTATGTATCATAGAAATGATAGGCAGTAAACAATGGGTGAAGAGGCAATTTTTACAGACAACGGGACAGAGAGGAGAGGACAGTACTAGACTAAGTGGGGAGATAACAATGAAGAGAGATGAACCTAAATCCTTTGGAAAAGAGCACTCGATGCGGGAGAATGAAAATAACGACTGAGGCATTGAACCAGGGGGGCACTGAGGCACTCACTAATGACGGGAGAAGGAGGTCTGTGGAGGAACAGGTCCGATAAGGGCCCTCCAATCCACTGCACTTGACGTTTGCCTCCTCTCCACTCCACTCCGTCTCTCTTTATGTACTATCTATCTAATCGCTAGCCATAGCCAGCCCTCTCTCTCTTCATTTATAATTTATCTAATAGCTCTATATTCAACCCTCATATTTAGAACCATTACTACAATTACCGTTCTAATCATAAAAAACTGTATTATTACAAACCAGAACTTAGCCATACAAGCTATTGCATAATATTGCGATAGTGTGAAGATGCTAATTTTAGTTTAATGGTAATTCAATCATTTTATTTTCAATTCGAAAAGGTTAACTTTATTAAATATTTGATATTAGTATAAATTCCTAAAAAATAATAAATAATGATTCCACCGAAAAAGTATGAGTAAACCGAAGAATTTACAACACTGTAGAAATTGTTTGATAATTAAGATGATAGCATTATTGCAAGTACCGTATCTTTTGTTCTCTAGCTGTTTGGTTTTCTTATGCAAAAAATCCGGTCTTTAAGTATGGCGTATAAAATGGAGGAGTAAAATTATATATCCCAGCAACGAACGAATCCCGGAAAGGTTAATAAGCGCAAAGGTAGCTGATGACGTCATAAAGATAGAGTAAAACGTAGCTGGGAGGATTTCCTTAGAGACTAATTTTGTAGATTTGCGTTTGAGCGATGCAGGATTAGTACCTGAACGGCCAGTGGACATAAGTGTGTAGACAGCGATTTGTCCCCACTACTGCCAAAACTGACTAGGAAGGGAGAATAAAAAAAAAAAAAAATAAATAAAGCGATTGGTAGAGTTGGTATCGAAACTCAAGGTTACTTAAACCTCGTATTTATATATAAATGCCTGAAATGTGTTTCTGAGTTAAGCAGGTAAATCATCTGTCCTTAGTTTTATTCTACACTGAAATCATTAAAACGAATATCAGAATCTCTGAGTAAAGATCAACTTTATTATAATGTTATTTATTTTTTTAGTAATAAATGCAATAAAATAATTTTAACAATATTTAATACGGTCCTAAACCTTTGTGTTTGTAAACAGTTTTGTACTAAATTCACTAGAAATAAAATATATATTTTCGTGGTATCAAACTGGCTGAAATATGTTTTATCTATTTACATAACGTATAAAATACTAAGATGTTTAGTAGAGTTCGTAAGAGGTATGAAAAACTGCCTGAAGAGGAAGATGTGAAATGCTTCCGGAGCAAAGAGGGAGAGAGAAATGATTATTTAACCCAGGAAATACCCAGCCTGAAGGAAATCCAACTTCAGTTCAGGAAGAAGAGAGTTCGAGAAACGGAGGAAGAGAAGACATCTATATTTTAAGATAGAACGCCGTAGACCAACCAGTAGTCAGCCGGTCTTGGAGCATTTCCAACTCCCACAGAAAGATAAGTTAAATGTTAGTATTTGTAATGTTCATGTTTAAGGTGTACTGTGGATTACGTGGCCGAATCAACTTGAGTTAGAAATTGAATTCAATGCCGATCTAAATATTTCAACTATTAGAAAACTAATTAGAATAAATAGACTGGTATTTACATAATTTATTGATATTTATTAACAATAAAATATAATTAATTCTATTAATGAATACTTCATAGTCACTATCTTTTGTAGGACAATTTCTGTTACGAAAATATGTGTTTCAACGTTATGTCGTACCTTTAATCGATGTTACATTTAATCGAAGTTCAATATGATCTTAATATATGATGGGTTATGAAACCACTTAAGAATTAGAAAATTGAAATATTTTAAAATTTTAATGTTAAAAAAGTGTTTACATCGCCGTGAATGGTTCCGAAAACACACGTCTGTTCTTCCTTGACTTATCTAGATGATACACTACGTAAAAAAAAAGTAGATTTATTTTGTTAAAAATATTTCGTTTCTACATATCTTTCCTAAGCAGCTTTCCGCAGATATAATTTTTTTTTTCAAGACCATACCAGCGAAATATTAAAAATAGTTTCAGTTACGTCTGCGTGCACAATTTTAATTCGTCGATTGAATTTTCTTGCTATTTTTTTATGTACTGATTCAGTACCAGTGATGCAACGAGAGGGATGCGCTGGGATCTTTTGAGCTCTGCTCTACCCCTCACACGTGGGGGATAGAGTGGGCTTTCAGGTGGGATTAAAGTGGGATCTTCAGGTCGATTGTGTAAATATTGTATATTAGAGTGTAAATTTGACTAGAGACTATATTATTTTATCATTATGTTATTTTATTTATTTATTTTTCATACACATAGTTTGATTATGTTCATTTTGTTTATTCTTCTGTTTGTATATATTTTAAGAGATTTTTTTTTTATTATTCATTTATTTATTTATTTTCTTTTGTTTTAGTATGTATGAGATCACTCATCACTATTACCTATTGCCGACAACTGTGTGGCAGATTGTAAATATCAATCAATAAATAAAAAGTAGTAGTTTTTAAAAAAAAAAAAAAAAATTTGTTTATGTTTCAAGGAAAGCTTGAAATAAAAGGATTGCTGGCAGTTAGGTGAAACAATAAACATTCTACTATACATAGCGGTTCTGTAATAACATTTAAAGTAGGTGTTCTGTTCCATAATATAAATATTTTATAAATTATTTATAATATATAATTCCGCAAATTATCTATAATACATAGTTTGGTAAATTATCTATAATATATAATTTTGTAAATTACCTATAACATATAATTTATTCTACATAAGATAATTATTTCACAATACTTAAGAAACATTGTAAAATAGTTTACTAAATAATTCAACAACACTATCCATTAGGGTATAAATTGTAGTAAAAGAGAAATAATTTGACTGGTTTTAATGTTTTTGACTTATTAGGTGTTTATTGTATTTTTGACAAATTAGATGTAAATATTTTGACCTGGGCAGAATGGCCTGTATGGAGTTTTTTAAAAGGGTTAAATGATATGTCTCTGAGTAAATTAAGATTGTCCCTGAAGATGGCCGAATTGGCCGAAACGTTGGACGTGTGAATGAAATAAATGTTTTGAGACTATAATTTGGATAGTGTTGTTGAATTATTTAGTAAAAAATTGCCAGTCTCAAGAAAGAAATTTAAAGATTATAAATAAATTGTAAAATAGTTTTATGTTAAAACGTAAAAGTGAGTAAATGTTTAAAAATTATTAATAATAAATTTATTGACTTGAACTAATTGTAAAGAAATTAACCAATTTATCATTTGAAATGCCTTGTCTAGTTTCATTATTTATGGACAACTTCTATAACGACCCACTAATATGTTTAATGTGCAATAATATCCGGTTTCTTAGAACGAATATATGTGTAGGACAGAGTTGTTTCTATAAATGTTTTTTTTTAAATTAAATTATTTGTTTTCTTGTTTAAAGTCAAGAGGATTTTGTAGATTGCCTTCGACTTTGTTTTGTTTTTGACTGTTAGTTCTTTAACGCATGGTTAAACACAATCTGCTGCAAATAAGAAAATAAAATAAAATAAATAAATAAAAAAAAACAACCACAAACCAGATACTTATGTTATGTCATGTGTTCTCTTAAACATTTTAATTTTATTTTCTAGAAGAAACATTGTGATTTAAGTAGTTATTGGTTAATTCAACATATAAATTAGTTTTAAGTCACAATTTCTTTTTCTTTCTATCGATTTTCCTCTTCTAAACTTTTTTTTTAATACTTATATATGCATACATGAAT